>NW_027224353.1:600000-764368 GCF_023699985.2 Odocoileus virginianus
AAAATCACTGCAGATGGTGACTGCAGCCATGAAATTAAAAGACCCTTACTCCTTGGAAGGAAATTTATGACCAACCTCTATAGCATATTAAAAAGCAGAGACATTACTTTGCCAACAAAGGTCCGTCTGGTCAAGGCTATGGTTTTTCCAGTGGTCATGTATGGATGTGAGAGTTGGACTGTGAAAAAAGCTGAGGGCTGAAAAATTGATGCTTTTGAACTGTGGTGTTGGAGAAGACTCTTAAGAGTCCCTTCAACTGCAAGGAGATCCAACAAGTCCATCCTAAAGAAATCAGTCCTGGGTGTTCATTGGAAGGACTGATGCTGAAGCTGAAACTCCAATACTTTGGCCACCTCATGTGAAGAGTTAACTCTTTGGAAAAGACCTTGATGTTTGGAGGGATTGGGGGTAGGAGGAGAAGGGGACGACAGAGGATGAGATGGCTGGATGGCATCACCGACTCGATGCACATGAGTTTGAGTTAACTCTGGGAGTTGGTGATTGACAAGGAAGCCTGGCGTGCTGCAACTCATGGGGTCACAAAGAGTCGGACACGACTGAGCAACTGAACTGAACTGAACTGAAGCTGTGTTTGTAACACTGGACTCATCACACTCACACACACACACACACACACAGACATATACACAGAAAATGTGAAGCTTAGGTCAATGGATTGAATTAAAACTTGATCTTTAAAGTTGCTCAGAATCTAGACCTTAATTTTTCTCACCACATAAAAGAGATATAATGATGTCATGGGATACAGGGGTCAGCTAAAGCTGAGTGCTAATTACTTATTGTATAAATGTAACAAATCAACAAATTGTACACCTTAAATCTGCACAATGTTACATGTCAGTACCACAACTAAAAAAAAAAAAAAAACAGGAAAAGGAATCACATAAAACACATGCACATATACACACAAAAACAAAGCATACTAGTATTGTTATCTTTAGGACACATTCTAGTGCCAGGATTGTGATATTTCTTACTGCATTGTTTCCAACAGTATTACTTGGTAGGTTTCTTTATTTTTTGAGGTCCTACCATTAGATAGCATATTAAAAAGCAGAGACATTACTTTGCCAACAAAGGTCCGTCTAGTCAAAGTTATGGTTTCTCCAGTAGTCATGTATGGATGTATGGATGTATGGATGTGATAGTTGGACCATAAAGAAATTTGAACACTGAAGAATTGATGCTTTTGAACTGTGGTGTTGGAGAAGACTCTTGAGAGTTCCTTGGACTGCAAGGAGACCAAACCAATCTAAATACAGAAGAAATCAACCCTGAATATACATTGGAAGGACTGATGTTGAAGCTGAAGCTCCAAAATTTTGGCCACCTGAAGCGAAGAACTGACTAATTTGAAAAGACTCTGATGCTGGGAAGATTGAAGGCAGGATGAAAAAGGGATGACAGAGGATGAGATGATTGGATGGCATCACCAACTTAATGGATATGAGTTTGAACAAGCTCCAGGAGTTGGTGATGGATAGAGAGAAGCCTGGTGTGCTGCAGTTGATGGCGTTGCAAAGAGTCGGACACAACTGAGTGATTGAAATGAACTGAACTGAACTGAACCATTTTATTATATTCATTTGGTACAGATTTGTTTCATTAATCTTGTGCAGAACTTAATATAATTTTTCAAAATTAAGAACTATTCTTAATCTCTAGGAAAGTATTATCTATCATGATAGAATATGTACTTTGCCCATTTTCTCTACAGTTTTATTTTTTTAAGTCATTTTAAAAATATGGAAGACCAATTCATTTTCATGTCCCAAATTCTGAAGTTCTCTTTTTTCATCTTTTATTTCACAGTACTGATTTATGGACATCTTCTCTATATAGATCTTACCCACTTCTGCCTGTTTTCCCATGTCAATTTAAGATCTACAATGTAAGTAGACATTAATTATTCATGTTTCAATATATATTACTTCATATTATATAATTTCATTGTACTATATTTGGGGTTCCTGTTCATATGGTCACTGTTTTTCCTTTGAAGTTTCTCTGAAGTTTAATTAGTATATGATTTAAAACATAATTTTTGTAATATCCACTTTAATATACCACTACCACTAACAGATCACACTTTACAGGTTCATTTTACATCTACTGGAAGATTGATTATTTTTCATATATGTAACACCATCTTTCTTGACACATAAAATTTACTTGAAAACTTGAAAGAGCACTGTTACATAGAAATAGAATGTTTTAATTTGCATGACATTTAACTTACACATGTGTATGTGTTTGCTGCTCAGTTGTGTCCAACTCTACAGACCTCACAGACTGTAGCCTTCCAGACTCCTCTGTCCATGGAATTCTCCAGGCAAGAATACTGGAGTGGGTTGCCATGACCTTCTCCAGGGGATCTTCCAACCCAGGAATCGAACCCCCATTTCCTGTGTCTCCTGCATTGGCAGGGGGGATCTTAACCACTAATGCCACCTGGGAAGCCCTATATCTCTCTAGTAGGGTACAAAATACTCTCTCTCTGTCAATAGTTTATTAGGTTTTATGAAATAAAACATAGTATTTTGAAATATAAACTGAATTTCTGAAGAATCAAATTAAATTGTTCCCTGAATACAAAGTTTTAAAACTATATCCTTAAAATTTCACAGATGCATTACCTATGTGCTAATTATCAGTGACATTTGTTCTGATTATGCCTTGTTTATTTTAAAACATTTAATTATTGACATCCAAAATCAAATTATACTTAGAAAATTTAGGAAATTTATAGCTTATGGATTCCTGATCTCCAAAGAAAATTTAGCTTTGGGACCAGGGACCAGGCTTGATCACTCAAAACCTTTTGTGTAAATTATGAAAAGGGACAGAGCAAGCTTGACATGGACATCAGAAGGGGTACAGAGAGTGCCCCCTCACTAGTCTTAGCAAGGGAGCTATATACTTTTTTAATTGGTTATTGCAATAAATCAAAAGAATGTCTCAAGTTTGTAAAGATCTCACTAGACCCATTCCCACAATTTATATTTATATTTTAAGATTACAGGATTAGAACAATAGAAAGATCTTACCAGACCCACTCTCACAACAAAATGTAGATTGTTATTTGTCAGTTGATTGTGTAATTGAACATTTTAATCACTTCTACTTTATTCAAGGACAGAAGAGTTGAAAATGAGCTTTGAAGAAGTCTAAATTTAGAGACACTAAGCTGTATCTGTAACATTGGACTCATTGCGTGTGCACACACATACACACAAAGCATGAAGCTTAGGTCCATGGATTCAGTGGAATTAAAACTTTATCTTTAAAGTTGCTAAGAAACCAGAACTTAATTTTTCTCACCACAAAAAAGAGATGATAATGATGTCAGGTGATAGAAAGTTCAGCTAAAGCTGAGTGCTAATCATTTATAGGTACATTTTTCAAGAGTTCTTTTGACAGTTGTATTCTTTTATGAAAATCATGTAGATAATAAATTATGTTTAATTAAAATTGTTTTTTCTCTCTTCAATGTGTGTAGTGTGTTTTTAGTTGCTTAGTTGTGTTCAATTCTTTGTGATCCCATGGACTGCAGCCTGCCAGTGTCCTCTGTCCATGGATTCTTCAGATAAGAATACTGGAGTGGGTTGTCATTCCCTTCTCCAGGGGAACGTCCCCAACAAAGGATTGAACCCAGATCTCCTCCATTGCAGGTAGATTATTTACCATCTGACCCACTGAGAAAGTCTGTCTCTTTACCTTACATTATTTAAATTATGTCAATTTTTTTTCTAAAACAAAATGCTATAACATAAATATCTCCATGACTAATCCTGCTTTCTAAAGCTGACCTCTGATAAAAGTATAAAGGCAGTTTTCCAGATGGTCTGCCATGTTTAACTAGCAAAGCATAAGCTGTAGAATGGTATATTCTTAATCCCTTTTGTGAAAAGATATAGATATATATATATATATATGTAAATATATATATATAGGAGACATATGCATAATTTCTATTAAGTCATAATAAATGTTTTAAAATTTGATCTTTTACTATACAAAAATTATAACTGGAACACACACACACACACACACATATATATATATATTTATAGGCTTCACTAGCAACTCATATGGTAAAGAATCCACGAGTATTGTATTGCAGGAGACCTGGGTTCAATCCCTGGGTCAGGAAGATCTCTTGGAGAAAGGAATGGCTACCCACTCCAGTATTCTTGCCTGAAGAATTCGATGAGCAAAGGAGCCTAGTGGGCTATAGTCCTTGGGATAGCAAAAACGTCGGACACAACCAAGCAACTAACACTAACACTTCAATAGTTTCACATTATTAGAGGCATTAGAAATATCTACAGGTTCTCCTAACAGGTTTTTTTTTTTCCAGTTAATGATAATATTTAAGGCTTAGCAGAGTTGCCAATGATAGAAATGTACCTAATACTCTATTTAAAGGGGAGGAAAAAAAATTTTTTTTTTTTTTGCATTTTCTTCCAGTTTCAGTTTAGTTCAGTCGCTCAGTCGTGATCTACTCTTTGCGACCCCATGAACCGCAACACGCCAGGCCTCCCTGTCCATCACCAACTCCTGAAGCTTACCCAAACCCATGTCCATTGAGTCGGAGATGCCATCCAACCATCTCATCTGTCCTCCCCACGTCCTCCTGCCTTCAATCTTTCACAGCATCAGAGTCTTTGTTACCAAAGGGATATCTCTGCTTCTTAATATGCTGTCTAGGTTGGTCTAAACTTTCCTTCCAAGGAGTAACCGTCTTTTAATTTCATGGCTGACAATCACCATCTGCAGTGATTTTGGAGCCCAGAAAAATTGTCAGCCACTGTTTCCACTGTTTCCCCATCTGTTTCCCATGAAGTGATGAGACCAGATGCCATGATCTTAGTTTTCTGAATGTTGAGCTTTAAGCCAACTTTTTCCGTCTCCTCCTTCACTTTCATCAACAGGCTTTTTAGTTCCTCTTCACTTTCTGCCATAAGGGTGGTGTCATCTGCATATCTGAAGTTATTGATATTTCTCCTGGCAATCTTGATTCCAGTTTGTGCTTCTTCCAGCCCAGCGTTTCTCATGATGTACTCTGCATATAAGTTAAATAAGCAGGGTGACAATATACAGCCTTGATGTACTCCTTTTCCTATTTGGAACCAGTCTGTTGGTCCATGTCCAGTCCTAACTGTTGTTCCCTGACCTACATACAGGTTTCTCAAGAGGCAGGTCAGGTGGTCTGAATCTCTTTCAGAACTTTCCACAGTTTATTGTGATCCACACAGTCAAAGGCTTTGGCATAGTCAATGAAGCAGAAATGGATGTTTTTCTGGAACTCTCTTGCTTTTTTGATGATCCAGAAGATGTTGGCAATTTGATCTCTGGTTCTGCTGCCTTTTCTAAAACCAGTTTGAAGCATTTGGAAGTTCACGGTTCATGTATTGCTGAAGCCTGGCTTGGAGAAGTCCAGTTTCATTCAGATATAATTGACACACAGACCTGACCAAGTTTAAAGTATACAGCATAATAATTTGATTTACAGAAATCAGGAAATGATGACCACAGTACATTTAGTGAACATCCATATCTCCAACAGGAACAAAATTAAATTAGAAAAAATATTTTGATAAAAATTCTTAGGATTTGTTCTCTTAATTTTCCTATATGGTAGATAGTAGTACTAACTCTATTTATCATATCACTATTACACCCCTTGTACTTATTTATCTTGCTGTTTTAAGTTTGTACCTTTTGATCCCCCTCACTCAGCTCTTCCTCCCCAATATCCCAGTCACCTCTGGTAACCACAAGTTTGAATTCTTTTTACAAGAGTAACATTCCATCATATATACTATATATATATATATGCATGTGTGCATGCTCAATCACTTCAGTCATGTTTGACTGTTTGTGATACTATGGACTACTGCCCACAGGCTCCTCTATCAGTGGGGTTCTCCAGGCAAGAATACTGGAGCGGGATGCCATGCCCTCCTCCAGGAGATCTTCCAAATCTAGGGATATAACTTGTATCTCCTTTATGGCAGGTGGATTCTTTGCCACTGAGACACTAGGGAAGCCTTATATATAATAGTTATATGTGATATGTATATGTGCATATATACATATAATATAATATATAAGCTATATATTACATCTTATTTATGCACTCCTCTGTTGATGGACACTTAAATTGCTTCCATGTCTTGGCAATTATAAACAGTGCTGCTGTGAACACTGGAGTGCTTGTATCTTTTTGAATTATTATTTCTGCTTTCTTTAGATATATACCCAGAATTGGAATTGCTGGATCAAAATAGTGTTATATTTGATTTTTTGAGGAATCTCTAGACTGTTTTCTGTAGTATTTCCTTGTCTCAAATTTTTAAGATCTTTCATATATTTTCCTTTATGAAAATAAAATAAATGCTTCATCCAGTTTTGTAAAATTAAAAACATTTCTACAACTTTCATGTATAAATAAAATTTTCATGCTAGAAACTTTTGTTAGTACTCTTCACTTCAAGACTCTCAATACATTATTTTGATTTTTCCAACATTAAGTTGAATGAAGAAATGTCTGAAGGAAGACTGATATGCAGACATATTTCTTTGTAGAACATCTGTATAACTTAGGTGTGAGCAGGGCTTCTTTTTATATTTAAATTCAAGTACTATTAGAAGTATTTATTTTTTGAAGGACTTTAATACTTAGCAAGATACTTGTATATGCAAAATTAGATCTTTTGTAAGCTCAGGAAACTGTACTCCCAGTATATCACTGAGTATTACTGTAATTTTTTTTAAAAAAACTTCTTTGGGAATAATTAATATGCATGTGTTTGCCCCGTGTTTTTTCTCTACAATATACTAAATTCTTCATTTGATTATATTGCTCCTTGGCAATTACTAGCTTTTCTCTCCAATCCTCTGGAGTATTAATTCTTACCTGACTCATCAAAATTTACTTTTACCTCAACTTTATTTTCATCTTTTTATTGATGTGAAATTCACATAACATCAGATTAAACATTTCAAAGTGGATAATTCAGTGACATTTAATTTATTCACAATGCAGTACAACTATGGTTTTAACTAGTTCAAAAACACTCATCATTCCGAAATAAACCTTTGTATCCATTAAACAATTACTCCCTATTTATGCCTCTTCCTAGACCCTGACAACCATGCATCTGCTTTGTCTCTACTATGTTGATATATTCTGGATGTTTAGTATCAGTGAAATGCAATATGTGACTTTTTGCATCCTGACTCTTTCACTTAGCATAATGTTTTCTACCTTCATCTATGTATTTAGCACATATCAGTATTTAATCCCTTTTTTGCTTGAGTAATATTCCATGGTATGTAAATATACTACAATTTGTCTATTCATTTATCCATTGGTATTTGAGCTGTGACCATACTGACATTTTGGCTATTGCCAATAGTCCTGCCATAAACATCAGTGTACAACTATTTGTCTGAGCATCCGTCTTCAATACTTTGGGTTATATAGCTTAGGAGTGGAACTTCTAGCTGTATAGTAATTCTTGTTTTAACTTAAGGACATTCAGAGATCCCCTGGAGGAGGAAATGGCAATACATTCCAGTATTCTTGCCTGGGAAATCCCATGGACAGAGGAATCTGGCAGGCCATAGTCCATGGAGTTGTAGAGAGTCAGGTAAAACTGAGTGACTCAGTACACATTAAGCTACTATATGTGATAGCAGCAAACAAAGTCATTTTACATCCCCACTAGCATTGCACAAGCACTTCCATTTCTCCAAATACTTGACAACACCTGTTATTTTCCATGTTTTTGATTAGTCATCATAGTGGGGGTTTCACCTCAAAATTTTACTTTATAATTTAATCATTTTAGCTCATATTTTACAGAATTCATCTTTCCTGTAGACAAAAAAAAAACCTAGGTACTTGATAAAATCATGTTTCCTATGGTGGCTCTCTTCAAAGAAAGGGTTGATTAGAATCTTCTTTAAAGTCTTTGCTTCTACAGACACTTTGGATTTTTCCAGTCACTTATATATGTTCAGGCACAATATCTGATGGGGAAAAAATGTCCTTCCCTGTCGACAGCTACTGCAGTTTTTTCCTTGGTGTTACAGTTATTTCTAGAGTCAGTCAATGCACATTATTTAATGAGGAATTTAATAACTGAGAAAACTGGGAGAGATTCTGTGGTTTTAGGAATTATATGCAAGAGTTTAAACTCTCTTTTGAGTTAATTTTTGGGTGTAGTGTAAGATAGTGAGCCAGTGTTTTTTTTGTGTGTGTTTTGTTTTTTTGTCTTTTTTTTTTTTTTGCATGCGGCTGTCCAGTTGTCTCAACACCATTTACTAGACTATCTTTCCCCATTGTATAATCTTAGCTCCTTTGCCATAAATTAATTGACCAAATGCAGTACTTACTACAGTGCCTAGCACATGTACTAAAATAATATCAGTAGTAGTACACATTCAAGTAATCACCACAGTCCTATAAAATAAACAGTCTATGGGTAATATTATTTATAATCCAGATTTAAAATACAACACATTGTTTATCCCAATATAGTCCTGTAAAAATTAATATAATACAAAATCAGATATATAATAAATATCACATATTAACATATTTATATGGAATCTCAAAGATGGTATTGATGAACCTATTTGTAGGGCAGCAATGGAGATGCAGTTATAGAGAACAGACATATGGACATGGGTGGTGGGGAGGAAGGAGTGAGTGAAAGTGAAGGTTGCTTGGTCGTGTCTGGCTCTTCATGACCCCATGGACTATAAAGTCCATGGAATTCTCCAGGCCACAATACTGAATGGTTAGCCTTTCCTTTCTCCAGGGGATCTTCCCAACCCAGGGACTGAACCCAGGTTTCCCACATTGCAGGTGGATTTTTAACCAGCTGAGCCACAAGGGAAGTCCAAGAATACTGGAGTATGTAGCCCTATCCTCAAGCGGGACTTCCCAACCCAGTAATCGAACTGGGATCTCCTGCATTGCAGGCGATTCTTTACCAACTGAGTTATGAGGGAAGCCCAGGTGAGATGAATGGAGAGAGCAGCATGGAGTATACACACTATCATATGCAAAGCAGATAGCCAATGGAAATATTCTGCATGACTCAGGGAACTTAAATCAGGGCTCTGTAACATCCTAGAGGAGTGGAAAAGGGTGGGAGGTGGGAGGGTGGTTCAAGAATGTGGGGACACATGTATCAGTTCAGTTCAGTCATTCAGTCGTGTCCAACTCTGCGAACCCATGAATCACAGCACACCAAGCCTCCCTATCCATCACCAACTCCCGGAGTTTACTTAAACTCATGCTCATCGAGTCGGTGATGCCATCAAACCATCTCATCCTCGTCGTCCCCTTCTCCTGCCCCGAATCCCTCCCATCATCAGGGTATTTTCCAATGAGTCAACTCTTCACACCAGGTGGCCAAAGTACTGGAGTTTCAGCTTCAGCATCAGTCCTTCCAATGAACACCCAAGACTGATCTCCTTTAGGATGGACTCGTTGGGTCTCCTTGCTGCCCAAGGGACTCTCAAGAGTCTTCTCCAACACCACAGTTCAAAAGCATCAATTCATCGGCGCTCAGCTTTCTTCACAGTCCAACTCTCGCATCCATATATGACCATTGGGAAAACCATAGCCTTGACCAGACGGACCTTTGTTGGCAAAGTAATGTCTCTGCTTTTTAATATGCTATCTAGGTTGCTCATAACTTTCCTTCCAAAGAGTAAGCGTCTTTTAATTTCATGGCTGCAATCACCATCTGCAGTGATTTTGGAGCCCCCCCCCAAAAAAAAAGTCTGACACTGTTTCCACTGTCTCCCCATCTATTTCCCATGAGGTGATGGGACCAGATGCCATGTTCATAGTTTTCTGAATGTTAAGCTTTAAGCCAACTTTTTCACTCTCCTCTTTCACTTTCATTGTCATCAAGAGGCCCTTTGGTTTCTCTTCACTTTCTGCCATAAGGGTGGTGTCATCTGCATCTCTGAGGTTATTGATATTTCTCCCAGCAATCTTGATTCCAGCCTGTGCTTCTTCCAGCCCAGCGTTTCTCATGATGTACTCTGCATATAAGTTAAATAAGCAGGGTGACAATATTCAACCTTGACGTACTCCTTTTCCTATTTGGAACCAGTCTGTTGGTCCATGTCCAGTTCTAACTGTTGCTTCCTGACCTGCATATAGGTTTCTCAAGAGGCAGGTCAGGTGGTCTGGTATTCCCATCTCTTTCAGAATTTTCCACAGTTTATTGTGATCCACACAGTCAAAGGCTTTGGCACAGTCAATAAAGCAGAAATAGATGTTTTTCTGGAACTCTCTTGCTTTTTTGATGATCCAGCAGATATTGGCAATTTAATCTCTGGTTCCTCTGCCTTTTCTAAAACCAGCTTGAACATCTGGAAGTTCTCAGTTCACATATTGCCAAAGCCTGGCTTGGAGAATTTTTAGCATTACTTTACTCGCCTGTGAGAAGAGTGCAATTGTGCGGCAGTTTGTGCATTCTTTGGGATTACCTTTCTTTAGGATTGGAATGAAAACTGACCTTTTCCAGTCCTGTGGCCACTGCTGAGTTTTCCATGTTTGCTCGTATATTGAGTGCAGCACTTTCACAGCATCATCTTTTAGGATTTGAAATAGCTCAACTTGAATTCCATCCCCTTCATTAGCTTTGTTCGTAGTGATGCTACCTAAGACCCACTCGACTTCACATTCCAGGATGTCTGGCTCTTGGTGAGTGATCACACCATTGTGATTATCTGGGTCGTGAAGATCTTTTTTGTACAGTTCTTCTGTGTATTCTTGCCACCTCTTCTTAATATCTTCTGCTTCTGTTAGGTCCATACCATTTCTGTCCTTTATCAAACCCATCTTTGCCTGAAATATTCCCTTGGTATCTCCAATTTTCTTGAAGAGATCTCTAGTCTTTCTCATTCTGTTGTTTTCCTCTATTTTTTGCATTGATCGCTGAGGAAGTCTTTCTTATCTCTCCTGGCTATTCTTTGGAACTCTGCATTCAAATGGGAATATCTTTCCTTTTCTCCTTAGCTTTTTGCTTCTCTTCTTTTCACAGCTATTTATAAGGCTTCCTCAGACAACCATTTTGCCTTTTTGCATTTCTTTTCCATGGGGATGTTCTTGATCCCTGTCTCCTGTACAATGTCATGAACCTCTGTCCATAGTTCATCAGGCTCTCTGTCTATCGGATCTAGTCCCTTAAATCTATTTCTCACTCCCATTGTATAATCATAAGGGATTTGATTTAGATCATACCTGAATGGTCTAATGGTTTTCCCTACTTTCTTCAATTTAAGTCTGAATTTGGCAATAACAAGTTCATGATCTGAGCCACAGTCAGCTCCTGGTCTTGTTTTTGCTGACTGTATCTGACTGTATCTGACTCTATAGAGCTTCTCCATCTTTGGTTGCAAAGAATATAATCAATCTGATTTTGGTGTTGACCATCTGGTGATGTCCATGTGTAGAGTCTTCTCTTGTGTTGTTGGAAGAGGGTGTTTGCCATGACCAGTGCGTTCTCTTGGCAAAACTCTATTAGCCTTTGCCCTGCTTCATTCTGTACTCCAAGGCCAAATTTGCCTGTTACTCCAGGTGTTTCTTGACTTCCTACTTTTGCATTCCAGTCCCCTATAATGAAAAAGACATCTTTTTGGGGTGTTAGTTCTAAAAGGTCTTGTAGATCTTCATAGAACCATTCAACTTCAGCTTCTTTAGCATTACTGGTTGGGCATAGGCTTGGATTACCATGATATTGAATGGTTTGCCTTGGAAATGAACAGAGATCATTCTGTCATTTTTGAGATTGTATCCAAGTACTGCATTTCAGACTCTTTTGTTGACTATGATGGCTACTCCATTTCTTCTAAGGGATTCCTGCCCACAGTAGTAGATATAATGGTCATCTGAGTTAAATTCACCCATTCCAGTCCATTTTAGTTCACTGATTCCTAGAATGTCAACATTCACTCTTGCCATCTCCTCTTTGACCACTTCCAGTTTGCCTTGATTCATGGACCTAATATTCCAGGTTCCTATGCAATATTGCTCTTTACAGCATCAGACCTTGCTTCTATCACCAGTCACATCCACAACTGGGTATGTTTTTACTTTGGCTCCATCCCTTCATTCTTTCTGGAGTTATTTCTCCACTGATCTCCAGTAGCATATTGGGCACCTACTGACCTAGGGAGTTCCTCTTTCAGTATCCTATCATTTTGCCTTTTCATACTGTTCATTGGGTTCTCAAGGCAAGAATACTGAAGTGGTTTGTCATTCCCTTCTCCAGTGGACCACATTCTGTCAAACCTCTCCACCGTGGACTGCGCAGAAGCGTGGCCGTGAGGAGCTACCCCTCGCCCAAGGTCAGGGGTAGCGACCGAGAGCGCCAGGCTGCAACAGCGCAGGAGCGGCGGCCGAGAGGAGCTTCCCCACAATGGAGGTCAGGGGCAGCGTCAGAGAGGAGCTACCATATGCCTGAGGCCAGAGGGTGGCTGCCTAGAGGAGCAACCCCACCCCCAAGGAGCGGCTGCTGCGGGCGCAGGAGGGCTGAGAGGGGCTACTTCAAGTAGCCCCACGTTCAAGGTCAGGAGGGGCGGCCATGAGAAGATACCCTTGTCCAAGGTAAGGAGCAGCCATGAAGAGATACCCCACCTCTGAGGTAAGAGAAACCCAAGTAAGATGGTAGGTGTTGTGAGAGGGCATCAGAGGGCAGACACACTAAAACCATAATCACAGAAAACTAGCCAATCTGATCACAGGACCACAGTCTTGTCTAACTCAATGAAACTAAGCCGTGCCATGTGGAGCCACCCAAGATGGTCAAGTCATGGTGGACATATGTATACCTACGGCTAATTCATGTTAATGTATGGCAGAAACCAGAGCAATATTGTAAAGCAATTATCCTTCAATTAAAACTAAATAAATTTTAAAAAATCAGATACATAAATGTGTGTGTGTTTATGTATTTGCATGCTAGCACAGAGATAGAAGTATGGAGCATTAAATGGCTTTTAGTTTCCACTATTTCCCTGTTGAATCACAACTGGTTATTTTCCCAAGTGCAAATCCATGGAGCTCAGAGCTGAGAATGTTTTTGAAAAGCTGACAGGTAAGGAGACTGTGAGAGTTTTGCAGTTTTGTGGTTTTACAACATGAACTTCACTGATCTATCAGGAACACTTTTGGGAAGGACATCATGAGAGTGTTTGAAATCTGTTAGGAAAGTTGTGTACATGTTGGGAACAAGAATACCAGATTGGTAGTCAGGAGGCCCTGGAATAAATCCAAAATGTGTTACCTTATAAATTGCAAAGTTTGGAAATTATTAGCTTCCTAAGCTCAGATTTTCTTGCTTTGACTTATGGACAAAAATGACTGCTGTACAAAATTGTTGAGGAAGGAGCAAATGTAAACTATGGGGCCTTCATAAAGATACACACATTTTTAATAGTCAACAAACAATAACTACATGTTTATATCAAAATAGGAAAGAATGGTTTCCAGGCTCAGTATTTGGATAGCCTACTTTACTTTGATTTGTTATAAACAATACCAGTAATGGACAAGCTTCCTTAAATACCAATATCAGTTACCTATAATTACATTAAATATCTATGCCCCTAAAGCATTGACTTTTTTTTCACTTTCTGTAACACTGATCAATGATTTAGATGACTATTTTGATTACTGATTTAATCCCCCTACACATTATTGGTTTGTTCAGATTTTCTGTTTCTCCATGATATGGTCTTGGTAGGATGTAAAATAATAAAATATTTAGGAATGAAGTTAACTGAAGATCAAGTATTTGTACACTGAAAACTTCAAAATTTATAGGAAATATTAAAGATAATATAAATAAATCATAAGACAATCCATGTTCATGAACTGGAAAACAATATTGGTAAATGTACTTACTACTCAAAGGAATCTATAGATTCAATATTATCTCCATTTAATCCCAGTAGTATTTTTTTATAGATAAAGAAAACAAACTATAAGGTTTATATGGAACCATGAAAAACCCAGAATAATCAAAGCAATTTTAAGAAAGAAGATTGAAACCTGAAAGATCAAACTTCTGACTTTAAAATATATTTCAAAGCTACAGTAATTAAAATGGTATTTTTCTGACATAAAGACAGACATTTAGACCAATGGAAAAGAAGAGCTGAGAGAGTTAATTCTCAGGTAGGTTGATAAGAAGTCTGAGGAGGAGAAAAAGGACAAAGGATTTTTTCCTACATTCCTTATTTTTAGTCACATAAAATGCTTTCTTTTTTTCTTTAAGCCCAGAGCTGATGATTATACAACAAAACAACTCAGCTTAAACTCTGTACTAAGGATTATACAACAACAATGTATCCTGCTTGAGGACATGTTTCTCCTTCTTGAGAACCATCTGACTGATCCTATTATCTTAAAATGTATATTGTGAGTGTGGGTCTGGTAAAATCTCTCTATTGTTAGTTTTAATCCCATCATTATAAAATGTAAATTGTGGGAGTGGGTCTGGTAAGACCTTTACAACCTTGAGACATTCTTTGATTTACTGTAATACCCAAATGAAAAAGTATACAGCTCCCTTGCTAAGACTAGTGAGGGGGCAGCACTCTCCATCCCCTTCTCAGTTCCTTTTCACTGTAATAAACTTCGACCACACAAGAGCCCTAAGCAGTGAAACCTGGTCCCTGATCCTGAGGCTAAATCTTTGTCTTTGAGCACCTTTTCATGTGTTTTTTAGCCATCTGTATGTCTTCCTTGGAGAAATGTCTGTTGAGTTCTTTGGCCCATTTTTTGATTGGGTCATTTATTTTTCTGGAGTTGAGCTGGAGGAGTTGCTTGTATATTTTTGAGATTAATCCTTTGTCTGTTGCTTCGTTTGCTATTATTTTCTCCCAATCTGAGGGCTGTCTTTTCACCTTGCTTATAGTTTCCTTTGTTGTGCAAAAGCTTTTAAGTTTCATTAGGTCCCATTTGTTTATTTTTGCTTTTGTTTCTAATATTCTGGGATGTGGGTCATAAAGGATCCTGCTGTGATTTATGTTGGAGAGTGTTTTGCCTATGTTCTCCTCTAGGAGTTCTATAGTTTCTGGTCTTACATTTAGATCTTTAATCCATTTTGAGTTTATTTTTGTGTATGGTGTTAGAAAGTGTTCTAGTTTCATTCATCACTCATTATCAGAGAAATGCAAATCAAAACCACAATGAGGTACCATTACACGCCAGTCAGGATGGCTGCTATCCAAAAGTCTACAAGCAATAAATGCTGGAGAGGGTGTGGAGAAAAGGGAACCCTCTTACACTGTTGGTGGGAATGCAAACTAGTACAGGCGCTATGGAAAACATTGTGGAGATTTCTTAAAAAACTGGGAATAGAACTGCCATATGACCCAGCAATCCCACTTCTGGGCATACACACCGAGGAAACCAGATCTGAAAGAGACACGTGCACCCCAGTGTTCATCGCAGCACTGTTTATCATAGCCAGGACATGGAAGCAACCTAGATGTCCATCAGCAGACGAATGGATAAGGAAGCTGTGGTACATATACACCATGGAATATTACTCAGCCATTAAAAAGAATTCATTTGAATCAGTTCTAATGAGATGGATGAAACTGGAGCCCATCATACAGAGTGAAGTAAGCCAGAAAGATAAAGACCATTACAGTATACTAACACATATATATGGAATATAGAAAGATGGTAACGATAACCCTATATGCAAAACAGAAAAAGAGACTCAGATGTATAGAACAGACTTTTGGACTCTGTGGGAGAAGGCGAGGGTGGTATATTTCAAGAGAACAGCATCGAAACATGTATATTATCTAGGGTGAAACAGATCACCAGCTCAGGTTGGATGCATGAGACAAGTGCTCAGACCTGGTGCACTGGGAAGACCCAGAGGGATCGGGTGGAGAGGGAGGTGGGAGGGGGGATCGGGATGGGGAATACATGTATATCCATGGCTGATTCATGTCAATGTATGACAAAAACCACTACAATATTGTGAAGTAATTAGCCTCCAACTAATAAAAAATAAAAATAAATAAATAAATAAAATAAATCTTTGTCTTTGGAGATCACAAATCTGACACCGTTAACCATAAGCTATCATCTTGGGGGCTCGTCCAGGATCTTCAGGACAAGATAGGTAAAGACACTCAGAGCTCTAGCTGGTAACTTCTTTTACTCTACAGATGCTTCTCCTTTTACTCTACTAACTGTAAGGTGTCTTTGTGTGAATTAAAGTTGCAAGTTTGAGACATGCTCTCTGCAAAGCAAGTCATGAGCCCAGCTTTGAGGTTTTGTGGTGCCTTGTAATGACTGAAGGCAACCCAAAAGTGGGAGCCTTGTCAGGGGTTTATAACAACCTACCAATGTCAAGAGACAGCCAATATCCCTGTGCGCAGAGTGGCCAGAAATGGGTGAAGCATGTGGACTAAACTTTCCTTTTTTGGTCATCTTTTCCTTGTCTCTTTAACCATCCCATAACTGCCTGGGGAGTTAGAATTACTAACCTAATCTGTCAGGTCATAGACTTTCAAGGGATTTATGATTCATGCCATTACTCTGTACTTCTACTTAGACCCCAAGCTTGGTAGTCACGGGGAACCCAGATTTGATGGAGCACGTTTGGGAATGAAGAACTATAGCTCTAGAAGCACGTTCGGGAACGAGGTAGAACTCTAGCTTCAGCAGTGTCTGTCTTAGCTACTTCCACACTGGGTCAGAGTCCCAAAAGTGAATCCTTGTCATAGCTGTGCCTCCAAACTAAATGGATGGAAACACTGCTGGTAAGCCTGAGGGTTCTAAGAACATAGGTCAGGAATCCCAGTTTGGCAGTACAGTGGGCTTCTTCCTTTGGTAGTACTAGCTCTTAGCAGACTAGATAAAGCTCTCCAGTGGCTTACTGATGGGGTGATTATGCACCACTTCTACTCCAGTCAGGACTGTACTCAGGAATGTGCATGGGCACATGGAAGATGGATGCTTCCCCTAGTAGTCCTAGCTTGTGAAGCATTCTGGGAAACTACTCTGTTACACCCCAGGGGGCATCAGAGGAAAAGGGAAAATCAAACAAAAGTTTTGGTGGTAAGTAACTAGAAATCAATTTGGGATGTCGTCAGGTCTATCCCTGGTGCATCTCCACCCCACCTTGATAGTAGAACGAATGCGGAAGGGAATGAATAAGGCACCTGCATCTGCAAGGGAAAGACTAAGTCTAACCATGGAAAGAAAGCTTCAGTGGAAAGTCTGTCTCCACCACATCTATAGCAGGGAGGGACACCTCTGGTGGAAAAAAAACAAGGGTGCTGAGCATCGCTTTTTTTTCTCTTACAGATGCTGCTGCAGCTAAGTCGCTTCAGTTGTGTCTGACTCTGTGCGACCCCATAGACGGCAGCCCACGACGTTTCACAGTCCCTGGGATTCTCCAGGCAAGAACACTGGAGTGGGTTGCCATTTCCTTCTCCAATGCATGAAAGTGAAAAGTGAAAGTGAAGTCGCTCAGTCGTGTCCAACTCTTCGTGACCCCATGGACTGCAGCCTACCAGGCTCCTCTGTCCATGGGATTTTCCAGGCAAGAGTACTGGAGTGGGGTGCCATTGCTTTCTCTGTCTTACAGATGAGAGCTACTCAAAGTTCCAGACCCACACCCTTGGATTGTGTCCTAAAAAACTGGGGTAAGTTTGATTCCCAGAGCTTAAAGTAGACACACCTGACTTTCTTTTGCAAACCTGCATGGCCACAATATCCACTGGATGGTGGCAAACAATGGCCGCTTAAAGGTTCTCTTAATTATGATACTGTTTTACCACTAGGTGTGCTGCAGTCCATGGGGTCGGAAAGAGTCGGACACGACTGAGCGACTGAATTGAACTGAACTTTACAACTAGACTGGTTCTGTAGAAGACAACGGAAATGGGTAGAAGTGCCATGTGTTCCTCTTTTTCTCTCTGCAAGATATGCCAGACTTATGTCCTATGGACACAGATTTAGATGTAAAGCCTCCAGCTTCCTCCTGTCCTCTTACTCTGCCCCTGTATCTGGGGCTCCCAACTGAGCAAGCTGAGGGTAAAGACATCCTTCAAGAAGGGTTGCTTAATCGCGAGAGAAGTTCAAACAACCCCAGTTCCAATGCAGCCTTAGACTACTTTGGTTTCAATAGGAACTCAGACAGTCAAATTAGAGAAGGCTCTGACAACCAAAACTAAGGGTCAAATGCAAGACATAGAGAAGATGAGACAGAGAATGAGATACAGGATGAGGATGAGAAAAAAAAAAAAAAAGGTTTCTCTAATCTATTCCTGGGAAGTATGCAAGGGTAACTAGAGAGGCTGAGGAACAGCCACACAACTTACTGCCTCTTCAGGAGGCCCCCACTGGGAAAAATAACCAATCCATAAAAATCCATAAAGCCCTTTTCTTACCCAGAGGTACAAGAGATAAAGAGAGATCTGACAGATTATCTAGAGGATCCAGAAGCCTTTACAAGACTAACTTTATGAGCTCACTTTGAGTGATGCCATGTATGTCTTTGGACAACTGCTGACTCCTAATTCAAGAACTCGAGTTTTGGGGAAGCTACTACTCTTGGAGATGAATGGCTTGAATGTGAGGCAAGGGGAAAGCAGGAGCACAGAATAGTTCTCCTCCCTACTGGGAGCCAAGCAGCCTCCATAACAGAGCCAGACTAAGATTATCACAAAGAGGACTGGAGACGAGAGCAGACCCACTTTGTCAATTACATTATTGAAGGACTTAAAAGAGCTCAGACTAAGTGTCTAAATTTTGATAAATTGGCTGACACAACAAAGAGAGAAAGAAGTCCCTGGCAGATTCCAGAAAGACTTCAAGAAGGCCTTCGAAAGTTCACTAATATTCCTCCTGAGAGTGCAGAAGGAGAGAAAATCTTAAAAGATAAATTCCTCACACAGTCAGCTCCAGATATCGACCGTAAGTTACAAAAACAGGCATTTGGACTGAATCAGCCTTTAGAAAAGCTGCTGCAGCTGACTCAGACAGTATATTACACTAGAGAATATGAAGAGAAACAAAAACAGAAAAGAACCAAAGAAAAGGCCCAGGCCCTGGTGATGGCAGTGAAAACTGCTATGTATCAGCCTGAGAGAAAAATGCCCAGAGGGACCCAGGTGAAAAGGGACAGACTTGCAATACCGTGAAAAGGAGGGGCATCTCAAGCAAGGTTATTCTCAGATATTTGAGCCACCCCCAGCTCCCTGTCCAGTCTATAAAGTACCACATGGAAGGAGAGACTGCTCTCAAAGGCATATACCCCAGGGGCTGGACTCTCAGGATAATCAGGACTGAAGGTGCCTGGGGTTCCCCACAGAAGCTCCCATCCTAACAACACCTGAGGAATACAGTATTAATAACTGTGGGAGGCCAATCAGTCGATTTTCTTTTGAACACTGGGGAAACTTTCTCTGTACTCACTGAAGCCCCTGGTCCACTTTCCTCCCGATTCACTACTGTAATGGAATTGTTTGGATGAGCCAAAAAAGTATTATTCCAGTCATCCTTTAAGCAGCAACTGGGACTCTGCTGTTTTCACACTAGTTTCTGATTGTGCCTGAGTCTCCCTCACCCTCTTCTGGGGAGGGATATGCTGAGCAAGGTCCAGGCCTCTGTTTTAATGAATATGGAGCCTGCTTTTTCTCTCCCATTAACTGAACAAAATGTAAATCCTAGAACGTGGGCTGATGGTAAACTGTGAGTTGAGCACAAAATGTTATTCCTGTCTTTGTTAAGCTTAAAGGCCCTAACCTATTTCCACATCAAAAGCAGTATCCACTAAAGCCCAATGTTAAGAAAGGTTAAAAACTCATCATTGAAAATTTAAAGGAACAGGGGCTATTACTTCCCTATAACAGTCCAGGCAACACTCCTATTTTGGGTGTGAAAAAGTCAAATGATAAATGGAGACTAGTTCAAGATTTACAAATAATAAATGAGGCTGTGGTTCCTTTACACCCTGTGGTGCCTAATCCTTAACTTTATTGTCTGAAATTCCTGAACAAGCCAAATATTTTTCAGGTACTGACTTGAAGGCTGCTTTCTTTACTATACCATTGTTGGAGGAAAGCCAATTTTCATTTACCTTTGAAGATACTACCCAGCAAGCTTCTCAGTTAACCTGGACAGTTTTTCCTCAAGGGTTTTGTGATCACCCTCACTTATTCGGGCAGAGCCTATCACAGGACCTACAAAACTTGAATAGCCCCAAGGCAGTGAGGCTATAATACGTAGAAGATATTCTGCTCTGTGCTGAAACAGAGGAAGCTTGCTCACAAACCTCAGAAGATTTCTTAAACTTTCTCACCAGATGTGATTATAAGGCATTAAGGGAAAAGGCTCAGCTCTGTAAACAGTCTGTTTAATGTCTGAGCCTAATCATATCAGAAGGGAAGGGTCATAGGCCCCAAGAGAATTAAACCTATACTAAATCATCCCCTAACTATGACTTTGAGACAAGTGAAAGAATTATTGGGTATCACAAGTTACTGCCTCATTTGGATTCTGGGTTATGGGGAACTTGCCCAGCCTTTATATAAACTTATAACTGAGACTCAGCAGGCCCAAACCAACAAGCTGGTTTGGTCCCCAGAGACTCAAAAGGCTTTTAAGACTCTTCAAACTGCTCTCCTGCAGGCTCCTGCTTTAAGCCTGCCCATGGGACCAGAGTTTAATCTGTTTGTTACCAAAAGGGAAGGTATGGCCTTGGGAGTGATGACACAACCCCAAAGCCCACACCAGCAACCGTTACCTTACCTAAATAGAGAATTAGATGTAGTTGCCAAGGGGCTGGCCACATTGTTTAAGAGTAATTGCTGATATTGCTTTGTTAGTGCCTGAAGCTCTAAGTTTACTAATGGGAAAATCTTACTGTACTGACTTCTCATAATGTGAGTGGAATCTTAAACTCTAAAGTTAATGGATGACAGACAGTGGGCTTCTTAAATATTAGTCATTGTATTAAAAGGATCAATAACTAAGCTCTCAGTTTGTGGAAACTCAAATCCTAACACATTCCTTCCTGAAATGGAAGATAAAACACCCAACTGAAACTGTTCCCAATTTCTAACTCTACACACGCAGCTTGGGAAGATTTAATGGCTACTCCATTAGACAATTCTGACATGGATATGTTTACAGATGGCAGTTCTTTAGTTAGGAATGGGAAGCAGAATCAGGTTACACTGTGGTTATATCTGAACAGGTTTTAGAGGCAAAGTCTCTTCCCCCCAGTACAAGTGCCCAATTGGCTGAGCTTGTTGCTTTGACTCAAGCCTTAGAGTTAAGCAAGTAAATATCTACACTGATTCTAAGTATGCTTCTTTGACTTCACATGCTTATGTTGCAATATATCTGAATAGGTTTTAGGAAGTCTCTTCTCCCTGGTACAAGTGCCCAATTGGCTGAGCTTGTTGTTTTGACCCAAGCCCTAGAAATAAGCAAAGGGCAGCAAGTAAATATCTACACTGATTCTACAAATGCTTATTTGACTTTACATGTTCATGTTGCAATATGGAATGAAAGCCAATTTAAAACAGCAAAAGGGGAACCTATTAAGCATTTCAAAGAGATTGAGAGACCTTTAACTGATGTATATTGTCCTAAAGAAGTAGCTGTTATGCATTTCAAAGGGCATAGTGGAAATCAGTTGGCCAACTCCCAAGCCAGAAAAGTGGCACTTTACAAATCCCCTGTCCTAGAAACACATCTAGTCTGGCAAGAATTAGAAAGATATGGGAAAAGAGGAGCAAAAATTACTGATAAAGGATGCTTATAGTCTGAGAATGGACGATTCACAATTCCCAAAAATGGTCAAAGGAAAATTCTTAAGGGGTTACACCAGAGTTTTCATTTATGTGTTAAGAGCACTTACAGATGGCTTCTGACCTATTTAAGGGTAAAAATGTAATGAAAACTTTAAAGACCATTATCAAGAGATGTGAGGTTTGTCTGAAAAATAATCCAAAGACTGAAAAGGTAGCAAAAACTGGGTTACAATGAAGTGGAAAGTATCCTTCAGAGAATTGGGAAATTGATTTTACTCATATACCAAAATCAAACTGATTTTCTTACTTACAGGTTTTTGTAGACTCCTTTACTGGATGGATTGAGGCTTTTCTTTGCTGTAGTGAACAGGCTCAGGAAGTTATAAAAATTTTAATCCATGAAATTACTCCCAGGTTTGGGCTACCTCAGAGCCTCCAGAGTGACAAAGGCTCCTCCTTTAAAGCTGTTGTAACTCAAGGGGTGTCAAAAGCTTTAGGAATAGAATATCACCTGGGGATCCCAATCTTTAGGAAAGTTAGAAAAGGCTAAAGACATTTATTAAGAGACATCTATATAAACTAATTCAAGAGACTCAGGAAAATTGGCTTAAAGTTCTACCCATAGCTTTAATGAGGACTCAAACTGCCCCTAAAAAGGAGGGACTGTCCTCTGAATGTATCTGTGTAAGATCCTTCTTACACCCAGACACTGTAACAGACCCTGAAGCCTTGGAATTAACTATGTGACTCAGGTTTCAGCCCTTCAACAGACACTAGAACTCCCGGGTTTGACTACTCATCCAGCCTCTGAGTCAAACAGACTGCTGTTTGAGCCAGGAATTGAGGTCCTAATAAAGACACTGGGATCTGGGGGACAATCACTCAAGCCCCAATGGGAAGGCCATTATCAAGTTATTCTTTCTTCTCCCACAGCTGTCAAGGTGCCAGGAATTGATTCCTGGGTTCACAACACTTGAGTTAAAAAGTGGCACCCTGACCAAAACTAAACAATGTCATTTTATGTCTTTATCCTCTATACTTTCACCTTTTATTTTTCAGATGGGTCTGATAATCTATGTGGGCCTGCTTCTGCTGATTCCAAAAGTCCTGAGTCTGCCTTCCTGTTCTAAGCTCATTCCCATGCTTCATTTCACAATTGGTCTAATTGCTGAGTCTGTGGAGCATTCCCCTCTTCATCAGTTGAAGGCTTCCCATGGTTGGGTTTTCAACTTCTAGGAAAAGACTTTCTTCATTTCTGTGAATACCTTCAGCAACAACAGCCACATATGATGCCTCTTTTTAATCTGATGACATCTAGCAATCCTAAAATGGACTAGTGTAACACTTCATACCTTAGCTATGGACATAACATGACTTTCAACTTTGATATACATGATCTTAGTTTAATGACTATTTTGCTGCACATAAAGAAGGTAAATGGGTCTAGATCTGGTGGTTTTCTACCTGATGTTTATCAAATATGGGATGAGGTCATATGGCTAACTCCTGAAAAGGGACACCTACTATCTAATGCTCCCATATGCTGGGAACAAATAGAGCCATCCCCAGAAGTTAGCCAACAACTTAATTACAATGCTTGGAAACAATTGGGATTTATCCTCAAGAAATAGTGTGACTGAGGGATTCAATCACAGTTCAGGTCCTTCTTTTGCCTATCCAGGCACTGATTGAATCCCTCAGTCACACTGAGTCCAGATATGTGACTCTTACCTATGGGTGTGGCTTCCCCTGGCTGGATAGGGAGATGCACCCTAGGTCTAGCTTTTACTCATGGCTTCATATTTTCAGAGCTTCCAGAGAAGCCTGCTAATCTGCCACACCTTAAAACTCATTGGGCAAGGTCTGTATTTCACTGGTATGATTATCTGGCTGCAATATTTGTTCCCTCTCTGAGAACCACAGATGTTATGCTGTGAGTTGAACAATTTTACTCAACAAGATTTACAAGATTCTCAAAAAGCTATTTCAGCCCTTAGTGCTGAACAAATACAAATTAGAAAGGTGGTTTTACAAAACAGATTGGCCTTAGATATTCTAATGGCTGCACAAGGAGGAACTTGTGCCATTATTCATACCCAATGTTGTACATATATACCAGATATGAGCACTAATGTTACTCACTTTACTAAACACATGAACAAGATGATTCAGGCTATGGATACTCCTGAAGCCTCAGTCACCTCACTTTGGGAAACGTTAACTAGCTCCCCATGGTGGAAAACTATTTTAATCATAATAATTCTAATTGTTCTGTTTTTACTGTTTTCTCCCTGTATCTGTAACTGTGCAACTGGAATTGTTTCTAACCATCTGAAAGCTTTTAAGTTACAAACGGTTGTCCAAGCTCCTACAAGTGCCACAGCCTCTGCCAACTATTATATAGGGACCCCGACTATTGGGGCCCCTATATCAGAGACCCTCACTATGAGGGTTAGAGAATATGTTGCCTCAAAAATTTAGGGACAATGCCCCATCCAAGCACGAAGGAGTTATGAAATGAAAACGATGCCCCTTTCCTTTGGCAATCTAATTCTCCTAAAAGTAAAGGGGAGAATGAGAGAGTTAATTCTTAGGTAGGTTGATAAGAAGTCTGGGATCCTTCAAGGAGGAGAAAGGGGTCTGGGACTCTCAAGGAGAAGATAGGGGACTGCGGTTCTCAAGGAGGAAAAAAGGACAAATACTTATTTTCTACATTCTTTAGTCTTAGTCACATAAAGTCCAGAGCTGATGATTACACACACACACACACACACACACACACACACACACACAAAACTCAGCTTAAGCTCTGTACTAAGGATCATATAACAACAATGTATCCTGCTTGAGGACATGTTTCTCCTTCTTGAGAACCTTCTGACTAATCCTGTCATCTTAAAATGTATATTGTGGGAGTGGGTCTGGTAAGATCTTTCTATTGTTAGTTCTAATCCTGTCATCTTAAAATGTATGTTGTGGGAGTGGGTCTGGTAAGACCTTTACAACCTTGAGACATTCTTTTGATTTACTGTAATAACCAATTGAAAAAGTATATAGCTCCCTTGCTAAGACTAGTGAGGGGGCACTCTCCATCCCCTTCTCTGTTCCTTTTCACTGTAATAAAACTTCAGCCACACAAGAGCCCTGAGCAGTCAAGTCTGGTCCCTGATCCTGAAGCTAAATCTTCGTCTTCAGAGATCATGAATCCGACACTGTTCATCATAAGCTATCAGAGCTAACACAGAAATATGCCCACACATATACATTCAAGTGATCTTTGACAAGGCATCAAGAACATACCCTGTCAAAGGTATGGGGGAGGACAATTTCTTAAAAAAAAAAAAAGTGTTGGGAAAACTGGATATTTATATGTAAAAGATTAAATTTGGATGGTTAGCTTAAACTATACACAAAAATCAACTCAAAATTTATTAAAGACTTCAATGCAAGTTGCAAAACTCTGAGAAGAAAAATCACAGGGAAGGTTTCTTGACATTAGTCTCAGCAATTATTTCTTGGAAATGATATCAAAAACACAGGCAAGAAATATTAAAATAGGCAAGTAGGACTATATCAAACCAAAAAATTTTGCACAACATATGGAACAAGAAACACAATGAAAAGGCAATCTACAAAACAGGAGAAAATATTTGCAAATCATATATTTGATAAGAGTCTAATATCCCTAATATGTAAGAAATTTCTACAACTCAAGAGTAAAAGAAAAATAGTATTTGGATACACATTTGTCCAAAAACAACATACAAATGCCCCCAAATACATGAAAATGTGTTCAACATCACTACTTATCAGAGAAATGCAAATCAAAACCATAATGAGACATCAATACACATCAACTTTGGGAGGACTAATATTTTCATTATAGAAAATATTTCTATGAATATCATTTCACTGGTTATGTTTTCTTAATGCTGCTAAATGAATTTTTGTAATTTTCTCCATAAAGGTATTACTACCTATTGTTACATTCACCCCTAGGTATGTTATATATTTGTATTTGTATTGAAACTATATTTGTATTAACTATAATAAATGTCTTTTTAAAAGTCATGTTTGTAAATATTTATAGTCAGTGAGTAGATAATTACTTTTATATTTTGCTCCTACTATAAATCTAACCTAGTAAATCCTTTCATTTTTTTCTAAGAAAACTTTTTTTTACTGTCCTATAGTTTTTTTAAAATTAATTTATTTTAAATGAGTATATTTATTTTACAATATTGTATGGTTTTTGCCATACATCAACATGAATTTGTCATGGGTATCCTATGTATATTTTATTGGTTTTTATATTATGTCTCCTATACATGAGTTCATTTTTGTACTTTCAGTCCTTATATCTCCATTCTAGTGTGTGCATGATATGTCACTTCAGTCATGTCTGACTCTTTGCAACCCTATGGACTGTAGCCAGCCAGGCTCCTCTGTCCTTGGGATTTTCCAGGCAAGAATACTGGAGTGGGTTGCCAATCCCTTCTCCAGGGATCTTCCCAACCCAGGGATCAAACCCATACCTTTCATGTCTCCTGTACTCAGTCGTCTTTATAGTCCAAATCTCACATTCGTACATTACTACTGGAAAAACCGTAGCTTTGACTATAATGACCTTTGTCAACTAAGGAATGTCTCTGCATTTTAATATGCTAGGATTGGCATTGCTTTTCTTCCAAGGAGGAAGCATCTTTTAATTTCATGGCTGCAGTCACCATCCACAGTGATTTTGGAGCCCCCCAAAATAAAATTTCCATTGTTTTCCATCTCCTTTCCATGAAATGATGGGACTGGATGCCATCCATGATCTATTTTTTTTCAATGTTTTCTTTTAAGCCAGCTTTTTCCCTCTTCTCTTTCACCTTCATCAAGAGGCTCTTTTTAGTTCCTCTTCACTTTATGCCATCAGGGTGATATCATTTGCTTATCTGAGGGTATTGATATTCCCCCCAAAATCTTGATTTTAGCTTGATCTACATTCAGCCCACCATTTCCAGTGATGAAACAGAATTTGATAGTCATAGCAAACACACTCTTCAAGCCACACAAGAGCTAACTCTACACACGGACTTCACCAGATGGTCAATACTGAAATCAGATGATTATATTCTTTGCAGCTGAAAATGGAGAAGCTCTGTAACATCAACAAAAGCAAGACCAGAGATGACTGTGGCTCAGATCATGAATGTGAGATTGCAAAATTCAGACTTAAATTGAAGAACATAGGGAAAACCACTAGACCATTCAGGTATGACTTAAATCAAACCCTTTATGATAATGCAGTGGAAGTAACAAATAGATTCAAGGGATTAGATCTGATAGACAGAGTACCTGAACAACGATGGATGTAGGTTCTTAACATTATACAGGAGATGGTGATCAAAACCGACCCAAGAAAAATAAATAAAAAAGAGCAAAATAGTTGTCTGAAGAGACGTTACAAATAGCAGAGAGAAGAAAAGAGGCTAAAGCCAAAGGAGAAAAGTAAAGATATACCCATCTGAATGCAGAGTTCCAGAGAATAGCAAGGTGATATAAGAAAGTATTTTTAAGTGATCAATGCATAGACAGAGGAAAACAAAAGAAGGGGAAAGACTAGACACATCCTCAAGAAAATCAGAGATACCAAGGGAACAATTCATGCAAACATAGGAACAATAAAGGACAGTAACGGGATGGATCTAATAGAAGTGGAAGATATCAAGAAGAGGACAAAAAGATACAGAAGAAGTAAGCAAAAAATATCTTAATAACCTGGATAATCATGACAGTGTGATCACTCACATAGAGCCAGACATCCTGGAAAGCAAAGTCAAGTGGGCCTCAGGAAGCATCGCTACGAACAAAGCAAGTGGAGCTGATGGAATTCCATCTGAGCTAACTTAAATCCTAAAAGATGCTGTTAAAGTGCTGCACTCAACATGACAACAAATTTGGAAAATTCAGCAGTGGCGACAGGACTGGAAAAGATCAGCTTTTTTCGAATACCAAAGAATGTTCAAACTACTGCACAATTGCACTCATTTCACATGCTAGCAAAGTAATGCTCAAAATCCTTCAAGCTAGGCTTCAACAGTACATGAACCGAGAACTTCCAGATGTTCAAGCTGGATTTAGAAAAGGCAGAGGAACCAGAGATCAAATTGCCAACATCCACTGGAGTCATAGAAAAAGCTAGAGAATTCCAGAAAAATATCCACTTCTGATTCATTGACTACACTAGAGCTTTTGACTGTATGGATCACAACAAATGGTGGAAAATTCTTAAAAAGATGGGACTATCAGACGACCTTACCTGCCTCCTGAGAAACCTGTATGCAGCTCAAATAATAATAGTTAGAACCGAACATGGAACAATGGACTTATTCCAAGTTGGAAAAGGAATACATCAAAGCTATACATTATCACCCTGCTTATTTAACTGCTATGCACAGTACATCATGGGAAATGCTGGGCTGGATGAAGCACAGCTGGAATCAAGATTGTGGAGAGAAATATCAATAACCTCAGATATGCAGATGATACCACCCTAATGGCAGAAAGTGAAGAGGAATGAAAAAGCCTCTTGATGAAGGTGAAAGAGGAGTGTAAAAAAGCTGGCTTAAAACTCAACATTCAAAAAACTAACATCATGGCATCTGGTCCCATCACTTCATGGCAAATAGAAGGGAAAAAGTAGAAACAGTGACAGATTTTATTTTCTCGGGCTTCAAAATCACTGTTGATGATAACCACAGCCCTGAAATTAAAAGACGCTTGCTCCTTGGAAAAACAACAACAACAACAACAAAATCTATGACCAACCTAGACAGCATATTAAAAAGCAGAGACATTACTTTGCTGACAAGGTCTGTCTAGTCAAAGCTATGGTTTTTCCAGTAGTCATGTATGAAAGTGAAAGTTGGGCCATAAAGAGAGATGAACACCGAAGAACTGATGCTTTTGAACTGTGGTGTTCAACAAGATTCTTAGGAGTCCTTTGGACTGCAAGGAGATCAAAGCAGTCAATCCTAAAGGAAATCAGTCCTGAATATTCATTGGAAGGGCTGAATCTGAAGCTGAAACTCCAATACTTTGGCCACCTGATGTGAAGAACTGACTCACTGGAAAAGACTCTGATGCTGGGAAAGATTGAAGGCAGGAGGAGAAGGGGATGATAGAGGATGAGATGGTTGGATGGCATCACCAACACAATGAACACGAGTTTGCACAACCTACGAGGACAAGGAAGCCTGGCATGCTGCAGTCCATGGGGTTACAAAGAGCTGGATACTACTGAGAGACTGAACAACAACTCAAACAAGGACATGAAACCTAATTTTCCTATTACAGTCTGTAGACTGTCAGACTATTCTTTATAAACTTGAGAGGAAGTCTATTTTTGTAGCAGGGTGATTCAAGGGCAACAGTACTTAATCTTGAATGAAAATCTTCAATAACATTTATTGTAGAAAATTTTACTTTGGGATTGTTCATTAAAATAAATACTAAAATAATTTTATATTCAAGTAAATCCCCTTTTCAAATATTATGTTTCTGTTATTTCCTTAAAGTA
Organism: Odocoileus virginianus; assembly: GCF_023699985.2. Taxonomy (NCBI): domain Eukaryota; kingdom Metazoa; phylum Chordata; class Mammalia; order Artiodactyla; family Cervidae; genus Odocoileus; species Odocoileus virginianus. Next base: position 629,426 of record NW_027224353.1, read on the forward strand.
TTAAAGTATAAGGGCATGGATATGCTACATTTTATCTGTAAAATTTAACAGACTTGTGAAAGCACAATATTATAAACACACAAGAGAACCTCAAAGAGCTTTCTTTCTGATGATCACTGATATGTAATTCTACTGCTTGGAAATCTTTACCAGGTTTTTCTAGGCATTTAAAACAAATATGTGGGAATATATTTGATTTGCAATTTGTGTTAGTTTCAGGTGTTCAGCAAACTGATTCTGGTGTACATATATCTACTCTTTTTAGAAGATCCTTTTCCCATAAAGATTGTTACAGAGTGTTGAGTAGTGTTCCTTGTGCTATGTCGTAGGTTCTTATATTGTTATTGTTATTATTATTATTATATACCTATTATATATATATAGCAGTGTATACATGTCAATCCCAGCCTCCCAATTTATCCCTCCCTGGTTACTCTCCGCTAACTGTAAGTTTATTTTCTATATCTGTGACTCTTTTTCTGTGTTGTAGATAACTTCACTTGTATCCTGATGTTCTATATCTATACACTTTTTTTCTTTTAGTTTTCCATTATATTTCCTTTAATTTCTTAAATGAGAACACTCAATGTACCTCATGACCACAGCCTGCTCTACTTACTTCATATCATGACTGCTCCCCTTGCTCCTCACACTCCAGACTCGGTGGATATTTTTTCTCAGGTCTTGAATGTGTCAAATTCTTTTCTGCTTTATAGCTTTTAAACAAGTAGTGCTCTCTGCCTGGAATTCTCTTTCCCTAAAACTAATACTATTTCTTTCTAGACAGCCTTCAGTTGTTGCATTAAATACATTTTTTTTAGAGAAAGCCATCTTTGATCTTGCAATCACCCATATTTTCATGAATTTTCCTGTATATTAAATATGATGTTTTTAAATATTTACTTTTGTGATTATTCGTGTAAATTCTGTCTCTTGCATTGGATTTTAAATTTTAAGAGGGAAATCTGAACTTAACTTTCCTCATTGTTGAATTCCTAGACTTAGTACTGTGGCTGTCAGAGAGAAAAAATAATTTTTTCTAAATGTGACGCATAGAAGAATCTGTGAATGAATGGATGGATTAGTGAAGAAGAGAGAGTTCCTAATGACTCCCAGTATTCTGATTTTACTACCTCATCAGTTTTATGTCTACCTGAAACTTCATTATCTAGAAGAGTGCCTGGTGCTCAAATACAGGTGAAAAAATACTTGTGAAACAAACATAACTTTGTTTTGATGGGAGTGAGGCTGATCAAAACTTCAGCAGTTTCTATTTTTCAATCATTCTTACTCTGAATTTTTTTCTGGCTCAGAAATAAGAAGCAATCTACATTGTCCAGAACAATGCTAAATTTAAGTCATACTTTACTGAGTTTTATAAATCTTAAATTTATAACATATGCCTTACTTACTTAAAATGTACTATGCTCATAATGTAATGATATACATTAGTATAAATATAATACTAATGTAAATAATATTATACCATTATAAATGCATTGAACAATCCAGGTTTTGTAATTTTGAAGGTGCAAGTATTATTACAAATAAATGAGTGATGATACAGACAATAGTTGCTTTCCTAAGAAAAAGGTTGCAAACTTTATTTAAATGAAGTACAGCATTATGATTTATATGCATCAACAGCTTTTAAAAACAATAACACTGTGCTAATCAAAGTGACCTTCAATAAGAAAACATAAATGTCTCAACATTTGTGCAGAAAATGGAGCACAGTCCTTTAAGAAACTGAATAAAAGTTTTGGAGTTTGGATAAAATAATTTGGGTAGAAATTTAGGCAGAAAATATCTCAAACACAATTTCCTCAAAATGTTACTTAATTAGTAAGTGGTCATACACTCTAAGAAAAAAGTCTGTGTGGGAATCATGTTATTTTGTTTTTAAAGAAATGCATCAGTCATAAAGTTTTCAACCCACTTCAGGTTGGAAATGCCACAAAATTAAAGTTAAGACCATATAATAGCTTGCAGACTTTAAGTCAGTTCTTTTAGGTGACTAAAGAACTTCAGTCAGTTATTTTAGGTAGTCAGTTCTTTTAGCAAGAGTTTCAAAGGAAAATAATACAACTTTTTTGGAAAGGAGATACATGTAGCTCCTTTGACTATGACACTAAATACTCACTAAACAAAAATCAATCCCACTATTGGGCATATACCCTGAGAAAACCACAATTCAAAAAGACACATGTACCCCAGTGTTCACTGCAGCACTATTTACAACAGCCAGGACATGGAAGCAACCTATGTTTCCATTGACAGATGAATAGATATGGTATATATACATACAATGGACTATTACTCAGCCATGGAAAGGACTAAACTTGAGTCAGCTGCAGTGAGCTGGAAGAATGGAGAGCCTGTTATACAGAGTGAGGTGAGTCACAAACAGAAAAACAAATATTATATATTAATGAACATAGATGGAATCTAGAAAAATAGTACAGATGAATCTATTACAGAGAAAAATGGAGATGCAGATGGAGAGAACATACTTGTGAGCCCAGCAGGAGATGGAGAGTGTAGAACAAATTGAGAAATTAGCACTGACCCATACACACTATGATGGTAAAATGGATAATGAGCAGGAAGCTGCTCTACAGCGCAAGGGGCCCAGCCTGATGCTCTGTGAGAGCCTACAGGGGTGGGGGGGGGGCGGGCTCAGGAGGGAGAGGAGGTATATATATGTATATATATACATCTATATCTGATATCTATATCTATATATCTATCTATCTCTCTCTCTCTATATATATATATAAGTTCAGTTGCTCAGTCATGTCTGACTCTCTGCGACCCCATAGACTGCAGCATGCCAGGCCTTCCCTGTCCACCGCCAATTTCCATACCCTACTCAAACCCATGTCCATCGTGTCAGTTATGCCATCCAACCATCTCATTTTCTATCATCCCCTTCTCCTCCCGCCTTCATTCTTTCCCAGCATCAGGGTCTTTTCAAATGTTCTTCACATCAGGTGGCCAAAGTGTTGGAGTTGCAGTTTCAGCATCAGTCCTCCCAATGAATAATCAGGACTGATTTCCTTTAGGATGGACTGGTTGGATCTCCTTGCAGTCCAACTGACTCTCAAGAGTCTTCTACCAGCACCACAGTTCAAAAACATCAATTCTTTGGCACTCAGGTTTCTTTATAGTTCAACCCTCACATCCATATATGACTGTATGACTACTGGAAAAACCATAACCTTGACTAGACGGACTTTTGTTGGCAAAGTAATGTCTCTGCTTTTTAATATGCTGTCTAGGTTGGTCATAACTTTTCTTCCAATAAGTAAGCGTTTTTAATTTTCATGGCTGCAGTTACCATCTGCAGTGCTTTTGGAGCTCCCCCACCCCCACCCCAAGAAAAATTCTCTTACTGTTTCCACTTTTTCCCCATCTATTTGCCGTGAACTGATGCCATGATCTTAGTTTTTTGAATGCTGAGTTTTAAGCCAAATTTTTCACTCTCCTCTTTCACTTTCATCAAGAGGCTCTTTGGTTCTTCTTTGCTTTCTGCAATAAGGGTGGGGGTCATCTGCGTATCTGACGTTATTGATATTTCTCCCAGCAATCTTGATTGCAGCTTATGCTTCATCCAACCTGGCATTCTGCATGATGTATCTGCATATAAGTTAAATAAGCAGGGTGACAATATACAGCCTTGACGTACTCCTTTCCTGATTTGGAATCAGTCTGTTGTTCCATGTCCAGTTCTAACTGTTGCTTCTTGACCTGCATACAGATTTCTCAGAAGGCAGGTCAGATGGCCTGATATTACCATCTCTAAGAATTTTGCACAATTTGTTGTGATCCACACAGCCAAAGGCTTTGGCATAGTCAATAGAGCAAAAGTTTTTCTGGGGCTCTTGCTTTTTTGATGATCCAGAGGATGTTGGCAATTTGATCTCTGGTTCCTCTGCCTTTTCTAAATCCAGCTTGAACATCTGGAAGTTCACAGATCATATACTGTTGAAACCTAGCTTGGGGAATTTTTCATTATTTTGATAGCATGTGAGATGACTGCAATTGTGCAGCAGTTTGAGCATCCTTTGGCATTGCCTTTCTTTGGGATTGGAATGAAAACTGACTTTTCCAGTTCTGTGGACACTGCTGAGTTTTATAAATTTGCTGGCATATTGAAAGCAGCACCTTCACAGCATCATCTTTCAGGATTTGAAATAGCTGAACTGGAATTTCATCAGCTCCACTAGCTTTGTTCATCATAGTGATGCTTCCTAAGGCCCACTTGACTTCACATTCCAGGATGTCTGGCTCTAGTCCAGTGATCACACCATCATGGTTATCTGGGTCATGAAGATCTTTTTTGTACAGTTCTTCTGTGTATTCTTGCCACCTCCTTAATATTTTCTGCTTCTTGTTAGGTTCATATCATTTCTGTGCCCATCTTTGCACGAAATGTTCCCTTGGTATCTCTAATTTTCTTGAAGAGATCTCTAGTCTTCCCCATTCTATTGTTTTCCTGTATTTCATTTCATTGATCTCTGAGGAAGGATTTCTTATCTCTCCTTGCTATTCTTTGGAACTCTGTATTCAAATGGGTATATCTTTCCTTTTCTCCTTTGGCTTTAGCTTCTCTTCTTTTCTCAGCTATTTGTAAGACCTTCTCAGTCAATCATTTTGTCGCTTCCTGCACAGTGTCATGAGCCTCCATCCATAGTGTTCAGGCACTCTGTCTATCAGATCTAATCCCTTGAATTTATTTGTCACTTCTACTGTATAATCGTTACAGATTTGATTCAGGTCATACCTGAATGGTCTCATCACTTACCCTGCTTTCTTCAATTTAAGTCTGAATTTGGCATTAAGGAGTTCATAATTTAAGTCAAAGTCACCTCCTGATCTTGTTTTTGCTGACTGTATAGAGCTTCTCCATCTTTGCCTTCAAAGAATAAAATCAGTCTGATTTCGGTGTTGACCATCTGGTGATGTCCAACTGTAGAGTCTTGTGTTGTTGGAAGAGGGTGTTTGCTATAACTAGTGCTTTCTCTGGGCAAAACTCTTTTTACCTTTGACCTGCTTAGTTGGTTTTTCCAAGAGTACAAAACACACATATATAATTATGACTGATTTGCTTTGTTGTATGGCAGAGACCAGCACAACATTTTAAAGCAATTATTCTCCAGTTAAAAAAAAAGAAAGAAAGAAAGAAAAAGTTAATAGAACTTAACTTCTTGATTTTTCCCTAATTGTCCAGATGGGATCAGATGCCCTTTTGTGTGTTTCACACACCTTATCCCTACCTCAGCCTAGCCCTATCACAGCCCTATGACTACACCCCCTTTCTACTTTTTCTCACATAATAAGCTCAGTATGTCTCGAATACCTCTTTATCCCCAGCCACACAGTCAGCAATCAATAAATATTTGTCAACTGAACACATGGATGAGCTTTTGGCTGGACATGTTAGAATATCCTAAAGAATTTTTCATTAACTTTTGAGTCATGCAAGGGTTCAGCAAATCACTACAAAAATAACCTACTGTTTCTTCTGACATATCTCCATCTGTTTATTTATTAACCTGACAAATTTTATTAATCATTAAAGACGCCTCCAATAGACCTACCCCAGTGCTCCCAAATGTATTCTGCTCCTCATGTACCTTCGCAAAACATTTTCTTCAAAATGGAATCCATAAATGTCTTACTGTTTACTCAACAGGAAGCTAGAAACCCAGGATGAAAGTCTGACAAGCTTTCCACTGTAGGAACTTAGTGCCCTATAGTTGTGCTATTATGATATTGTATTTCTGTGCAGTATATAGGTTTTTTTCCCAATGAAGATGAGCAGCTCCAGAATCATTTTCATCTTTGGGGTCCTATGTATTATGTGCCTTTCTGTATATGTTTTCACCATGTTATAGAGCATGAATAGACTCCTAAGTGATTTCTCTTCCTCAATTAAGATATTTTTATTCAGTATCAAAACAATTTTAATCATAGTAACAATGTATCTATATAAAATAAGTTGGTAAAACTGATTTTAGCAGTTAAATGTATGAGTCAGGATGCTATACAAAATAAGCTTTGTAGGAATGAAATTATGGAGGTATGTTGAATTTTGTCTAGGATTCTTAAATGGAAGCAAACAAGAACCTGACTAACCTTATGGAGTGAGAAAGTGGTCTTAATGGATTTAATTGACTTACACTAGAAGAAGCAAAAATTAAGGCATCGTTCTTGTGTGAACTGAATTATTTGCAGTTTGAATTGCAGTCTTTATGGCCAGAAAGTCTTAGAGCAGATGGCAAATTTATACTCCTTTTGCCCCTATGGAGAAGAAAGAAGGAGAAAATATAGTGCAGGAACTGTGTTTCATGAATAAACTCAGAATGCAAGGGGCTGGAACCATTCCTAAATGGTGTATGAAACTTACCATCATTTACCCTAAAACCATAAAAACAACACATATTTTTATGCTTTGACAAAATTTTCCATAAACAAGTAAAAGGAAATTGTTCTCTGAAATACTAGCAATGGTTTTATCAGAATAACTGGAATAAGGAAACTGTGTATCCTTTTTTTTTCTAACTAATTTTAAATATATAAGCATGTATGTATGTGTATATATATATATATATATATATATGCATTCTGTACATAAGCATGAAATATATTTTCCTGAGCTATTATTTCACTACATCCAAAATGAGAACTATGTTTTGAAAGTGTAATACATGCCAAGAAATTTGCTAAAACCCATATATATGTATATAATCTGATTCTTATTAAATTTTAAATGAGTATTTTTTGGAGTACAGTTGATTCACAGTGTTGTGTTTGCTTCTGCTCTATAGCAGAGTGACTCAGTTACACATATGCACAGACCTATTCTTTCTCGTCTTTTCCTGCTGGGAGCCATTATGGGAGATCCCACCCATGACGAGGTCATGAAGAAAATACCGGACAGGCAAGGCCATCCGGGACCCCATCCATGACGAGGTCATGAGGAAAAAACCTGACAGGCAAGGCCGTCCAGGATATAAGGGACCCTCCAGGTTGGCCTCGGCCTCTACCCCACCCTGTATCCTCCCCCCTTTTCTGTTGTTCTTGTTTGCCCTGTTGCAGATTCTTGTGTTGCCTGCCGAGAGTTCTTCTGCTCCTCTTTCATTGAATGAGGACCAACTTAAAACACTAATTAATAAATCTCCTGGACACTGGTACCTTACGAAGGGGCCAGGGATGAAGGAAATTCAATTCTAACCCTTTTGCTGGCATTCTGGCTTGTTTGATAAATGTGTGCTCTCATTGCAAAAAATGCTCATGATTGTTCTAAACATCCTAAGCACAGTACGCTAACAAAAGAAACTATTAGACATAGGCCCCTTCACGGGGTGAGAAAATCACAAATACAATCGCCACAAATGTGCCTAGTAGAAACTACTTTAGACAGAGATTAGCTGGCGACTTCTTGCAGGTAGTTAACTTTTAGACTAAGAGCCTGTTTTGTGCCATATCTGCTGTTTTTGCAATCCTTTGCATTTCTGTTCTGTAAAAATGTAATCCTATCTAGTTCCCATAGAGATGATGCCTAATAGAAAGAAAATAGATTAACCACAAAAAAGACAGGGTCGGCTACTGAAGTTGCTTAAAGTTACACCAGGTGCAAGCCATAAATTGTCAACAGGCCTGAAAGCCAAAAGATATTATACATAGAGATTAACCATAAAAAAGGCCCTAATAGGCACAGAGCCCTTTGGGGGGTGAGGAAGCCCTATTAGAGAATACAAAAAATATTGTTTTAAAAGTGGTTATTGGATCAACGTTTGATTGATGTTAATGTGCTGAGGTTGTGCAGTGGAAACTATTGTTAATATAGTTGGAGATCTAGAAAAATAAGAGTTTAGTGTAAATGCAATAAGATAATTGTTAATTTTAACCAAGAGTGCTAAACAGGGGCTGCCTCACCAGAGCCACAGAGTCTTTGTGTGTTAAACTTTTTAGATAAATTTAGCTGAGAACTTCTGCAAAAAGACTGACCTTTGTGTTAACAGGATTGTATTTCTACTATGTTACAACCTGCTGTACCATAAGACTGTCACTTTTCTGTTTTCTGCTAAGCCCAAGGCCAGAAAATAATATACAAAACATCTATGGGAAAAGACTCTCATAAACAAAAAATATACAGGGAACACCAATGGTTTCATGAAGGACAAGCTGATGTAATGTTAAACTAAGTCTGTATGCTTATCTCCCCCTTAGAAATGTACCAACTTAGGGTATAAAGGCTACGGTGAAAAATAAAGCAACTGCCAGACTCTGCTGCACACTCCGGTCTGGTCTCTTTCTCTCTCTCTTTCTTTCTCTCTCTCTCTCTCTCATTCGCCGACGCCGTTCATCCTGAGGGTTCCCCTGGATCCTGCTGGGGCTGGACCCCAACATTTTCCCACATAGGTTACAACAGAATATTGACTGGAGGTCTCTGTGCTATATAACAGATCCTGGTTGGTTATCTACTTTTTATATAGTAGTATGTAAATGTTAATCCCAATATCTTTATTCCCCACCCACTTTTCCCTTTAGGTAACCATAAATTTGTTTTCTAAATCTGTGAGTCTGTTTCTGTTTTATAAATAAGTTCATTTGTATCATTTTTTTAGATTCTACATATAAGTGATATCATATGATATTTGTCTTTGTCTGACTTACTTCACTTAGTATGATAATCTTTAGGTCCATCCATGTTGCTGCAAATGGCATTATTTCATCTTTTTCTTAAGTGAATTCTGTCCTTATAATAAATTTATTTCATTAAAATTTTAGATATTTCTTATGTAATGTAAGTATTTTAAACTATATTTTTCTCCATGTATTACTGTTTTCATTTTAATCCCATTATAATTTTATTTGAATTATTTAGATATTGGAAATATCACAGCTGTTGCACTGTCTTTACCTGAGCACATAACTGAGACAGGTATTACATATGAATGGAGCAAGTCACATGCACTCTTTCCACAGGAATACTGACCAACAGCCCCTTCACTCATTGCAAGCTACATTTAGATTTGCTTGCTAAATGTGAAAGTTAGAGCTGTCTAATCTTTCTGTTAGTTAATATTAAAGCAACTTAGAATTCCAGTAAGGTGACAAAAGACCCTTATTCTAATTAAAGAAATAGTTGAGGGAAGAAATTCACTTCCCACTAGTTAACTTTTAAAATGCTCTATCTGGCCAGTTTGTATGGTTTCCCATCTTCTAGAACAAGGGGGTCCCCAACCTCCAGGATCTAATGCTTGATGATCTGAGGTGGAGCTGATAATAATAATAGAAATAAAGTGCACAATAAATGTAATATGCTTGAATCATTTTGAAGCCAGCCCCCTACCCCCTGGTCTGTGAAAAAAATGTCTTCCATGAAACAGGTCTCTGGTGCCATAAAGGTTGGGGATGACTGCTCTAGGAAATATTTGTTCCTGGAGGTTAACAGTAGACTATTCAGAAATAGTACACTGTTAGACTATTTTGATTTTTCCAAGTGTTTTAATTGTATTTATATAGTGAAGGCTTACAGGATGGGCAACAAACCAAGGTGAATGGGCATAGAATCACAAATAAAATTAACAGTTAGTGGCCAGTAGCAACGGTTACTATACTAGGTCTTATGATCTAACTCCTTATTGATACTAGAAATATCAGAACCCATAGATGAGAGCCTATGACTGAAATCCACAGGTCTTCTCAGTGAACATGTTTTGGGGTTTCAAACAGGAAATCCACCTGAAGCAGCTACTAAGATCTAATTAAAGATAATGTCTTTCTTCCTCATACTGCACTTTTATCAAATTCATCCCTAAGGAACACAATGACTTTTAGACTGGGAACTCTGACCTAGTCTTAAATGGTGTCAGAGAGACCATCAAAAAGACAGTGAACCTTGTAATAAAGTTCGGTCAAGAAGTAGAGTGACTCAGGTATATTCCCCAGGGAAGAAGCTTAGAACTTATTTATCCATCCATAGCATAAAACACAGAGGCCTTATGAGGCCACCCTACAGTATCAGCAGTGTAGCATGAAGTACTCGGTCTCTCCCAGCCAAGGCAAGACAAGCTGTCTGGTTTACCAATGGGAGAGCCTGGAAGGAGGGCTGTGCTGCTATTTGGAAACCAGCAAACATATGCTTTCAGTACAATAAAACCTTAATGGGAAAGGCAGGGCAAGATGCTTTCTAACTGTGGTGCTGGAGAAACTCTTGAGAGTCCCTTGAACAGTAAGGAGATCAAACCAGTCAAACCTAAAGGAAATCAATCTTGAATTACTCATTAGAAGGACTGATGCTGAAGATGACACTCCAATACTTTGTCCACATGATGCAAAGAGCTGACTCACTGGAAAAGACGTGACTCATGGGAAAAGACCCTAATGCTGGGACAGACTAAAGGCAGAAGGAGAAGGGGACAACCTTCTCCTTTTGAGTACAAGATGGTTAGATGATATCAGTGACTCAATGGACACGAACTTGAGCAACCTCCAGAGACAGTGGAGGACAAAGAACCTGGCATACTGCAGTCCATGGGGGTAGCAAATATTCAGGCATGACTCAGTAACTGAACAACAATGAAGGTGCAAGGTGGCAACTGAATAATTATCAGTGAAATAGGAGGTCTCATCCTTTAGAAATTATTTAGATAGTCATAGTCTCAGTCTTTAGCCAATAGTTTTGCTGTACAGTTACATAAATCAGCTCTGTGTGATTGGAGTAAAGGTTATCCCTAAGTTGATCTGTTATGAAAAAAATATCCTGCTTGACACACTCAGTTACAGTTAAAAAATCAACACAGTATGTTAGATTCCTTATGGACATATTTGGGGGAATTTAGAAGTATTCAAGTGGACCACGCATATGTCCACCAAAAGGTAACAAGGAAGAGGAGGAGAAGAAAAAAGAGATGCTGCTGGTAACTGCAAGCTCAGTGGAGACTAGAATCCTCTTTCTATAGCCGGATTCCTAAATTCATAAGACAAACAAGTATTTGAGTTTTCAGGCGATCCATCGTAGGGCCATAAAGCTGCACATTCCCCTTGTACTGACCAAATGACCAGTGTAACAAAGAACTGCACCCAATTACAATGAGAAATAAATCCTATGAAGGTGACTGTGGGTAAAATTCTCTAGGGACAAATGCTGGAATAGAGCTGGTAAGTGAATTACATCTGACCTCTTACCAGTAGACTAAGGACACTATAAACTGGGTGTAATACTTATTCTACTCTAGGGTCATTTGTTCAGCAACAGAAGAAACCTACAGTTGAAGCTCTGGAAAAGTGACTTCTCTAGCCATTAAGCTCCTCCTTGAAATATTTCTTCTGATTAAAATGCACACAATATACATTAAAGAAGTAATTAGAAGGGAATTTCTGGGTGCTTTGAAAGCACTCTTATACAAGTTAGGGCATAATCATGATCAAGGAATTGAATACATTCAAAAAAGTCGATATTTTCCCCTATGAATACCTTGAAGTGTAAATTGCTTGGATGAGACAAAAGGAAAAATAAGGTCCTTTTTTTTTTTTTCTTTTCTTTTTTCCAATGAAAGTGATGTTCATCTCTTGGTTATCTATCTTAATGGAGAGGAGCAGCAGTGTGAAACATCCAGGATGCCTGATAATCGTAAAGTCACGATGCTTGCAAAAAAATTAGATGCTATCTATTTGAGTAGCTTCACCTTCTTGGTAATATTTTGCTTCAGTGCACGTTATGATGAGTTTACATTCTCTGTGTACACACCATCTTCGTGACAAGGGAACATATCTAGGAAGGTACAGTACGGTTAGCAGTAGCCTACCAATAGGTAATACACAGAGCAGACAACCTGCGTCCTTAAGACACAACTGGCACTAAATCTACATAAATCTGCTGATGTGACTGCAGGCCAGGCAAGAATATTATTTTTATTACTATCAGGTATATGTATCTTCTCTTAACCACATTTAACAGAATCTAAAGCAACTCACCTCTGAAAGCATAGTGCAAAATTTTATGTTTATTGCTCAAACAGAAATAAAACTTATCTAAGGAAAAGTATCAGGCCAGACATAAAGAGTTTACTGAATTAGATCATTTATTTTTCTCTAAGTTTTCTGATTTAGGAAAAAAAGAAAGCAATTTTAGCTAAATTTGGTTGTGACAATGTCCTGTTTTCATTTCTGAAATTAAAAATAATGACTATTTTAGAAAAATTTTAAATGCTAAATTGTTGAAGAAAAATCACAAAAATTCACAGTAACTCCATCAACAGAGAATAGGGTTATTAGTGAAGTCTTATGAAACTATTTTCTTTTATAACAAATTTGGTCTTACTGAACATTTGGTTTTCCAAGTTTTTTCTTATATATCATACTCTTTGAACATAGTTTTAATGCTATCATATTATATACCAAAATAGTTAAATATTTTAATTAAGGTTTTATTACTAAATAAGAAGTTTGCTTGCACATTTCTAAAGAATAAGCAAGTATTGTCTAGTAGTTATGAGTTTGAGTTGCAAAAGCAAAATGCCCAGGTTTAAATTCTACTTCTATATCTTCCTGTTATTCATAATAATTTGTTTCCCAGTTTTGACTTTTATATGTAAATTATTAAAAAGTTAATAACATATTTCTTTATTATCTGGGGACTATTTATATTTAATTAAATACAAGAGTAGAAGGTAAAATCAAAAAAAGTAGTTAAAATGGAGAGGCATATTCAGTATGGCCCATTAGGAAGCTGAATGGACTCAAAACTAATGTCCTGGTTTTCATTAAAAGAGGAAATTATTTGAATTCTAATTTTAAAAGATCATCTTGAAAGAGATGGTAGGGAGGCAAAGGCAAAAACAGGAAAACCACTAGGAAACTATTACAATTCTAGACATAGTGGAGACTTGCTGTAGAGGTAGAGATGCTGAGTGGTGATTAAGATAGAAATATATATATATTTGTAAGTAGAACTGACAGAATTTGCCTGGAAATTATAGTGGTGTTGCAAGGGAGAACAAATAGGAAGCTGAGAACAATTCCAACACTGTTTTTGTGAGCTACTGGAGAACATACTGTTTGCATTTACTATACTGGAAGAAAGAAAGAGGAAAAAGCAATTTTGGCAGATACAGATGAGTGTTCTGGACAGATAAGTTCTAGAAGCTTCTCATCTAGGTGAAACTGTGTTGGAGGCAGATGGACCTTTCACTTTAGAAGACGTCTGAGTAGGAGATATAAATAAGACAGCCATTACAACAGACAGGTTTTAAATAAAAAATCATCAAGCATGGGCGTATAGGGAGATAAGAGTTATGAGTGCTTAAAGCATCTACAGGAAAAGAAGAGTTTTCTAAAAGGCAAGCATTTTGTTGTTCAGTTGCTCAGTCATGTCTGACTCTTTGTGACCCCATAGACTGCAGCACACCAGGCTTCCCTGTCCTTCACTATCTCCTGGAGTTTGCTCAAATTCATGTCCATTGAGTCAATGATGCCATCCAATCATCTCATCCTCTGTTGTCCCCTTCTCCTCCTGCCTTCAGTCTTTCCCAGCATCAGGGTCTTTTCCAACCAGTCAGCTCTACCAGTCAGGTGGTCAAAGAATTGGAGCTTCAACTTCAGAGTCAGTCCTTCCAATGAATATTCAGGATTGATTTATTTTAGGATTGACTGGTTTGATCTTCTTGCAGTCCAAGAGACTCTCAAGAGTTTTCTCCAACACCACAGTTCAAAAATATCAATTTTTCAGTACTCAGCTTTCTTCACAGTCCAACTCTCACACTCATACATTTTACTGGAGAAACCATAGCTTTGACTATATGGAAAAGTAATGTCTCAGCTTTGGTGGAAAAGTAATGTCTCTGCTTTTTAATATGCTGTCAAGGTTTGTTATAGCTTTTCTTCCAAGGATCATGAGTCTTTTAATTTCATGGGTGCAGTTACCATCTGCAGTGATTTTGGAGCCAAAGAAAACAAAGTCTGTTACTATTCCCATTTTTTTCTCATCTATTTGCCATGAAGTGATGGGAACAGAGTATTTCAATGAACGGGGTGAATCAGCTATGATGATGGTGGCAGACAAGACAAATAAATTCAGGACTGGGAACGATCATTGGATTTAACAACATGGAAGTAGTTTATGACTTTTTTTTTTTTTTTTGGCATAGTGAAACCAAAGTCTATTTTAAAAGAATTTAAGAGAGAATGAAGAGGAGAAATGAGGAAAGAATTTAGAGACAGAGAGCAGAAGGTTATAGGGGCAGAGCAGTGGCATGGTGTCTGGAGGATGATGCTAGGAGTGTTAATAAGACGGGAGAAATAATGCCATTCCTATTGTGCACAATTCTAACAGATCATTCATACTAGAGAGAAAAACTTAATGCCACAGAACATAAATAGAAAGCCTGGAGCCATGTTTATGAGTGTGAGAGCTGACATCTGGAGCAGAGGTGAAAAGCTTTGTCTTTGATCAAAATATAATCAGTTTATACACAGTAATAGAAACAGCAGAAGCATGTAGGGGCCCAGATCACAGTGTCGGGGAGATGGTCGAAAGAGCTTGGAGAAATTCTTTTTGGATTGTCTACATTTTCTGTTGAGGATGAGGCTAGATGAAAAACTTTCAGATTCAAAGAAAGAGCAGAAATGACAAAATAATAATCCAGGAGATTGGGAGAGTAAATTGGGAATATGGCACGATTTCCCAGTAAGGTTAAGATGATGTTTGAGGCTACTCGTCATGAATTTGACCCAACTTAATGTGGCTTTCCTCCAGGAGAAGTAGATATGACGAGGCTTGGGCTTTGAGAGAGAAGGGCAAGAAGTGAGGGTAAATGTTAGGTCAGTAACTATAACAGCAAACCCTGACTTCTTAAGTGATTAAGTGAAAAGTGAGAGCTGAAGTCAATTGTGGTTAAGACTGGTGGATTGTCAGTTCAGTTAATTTAAAGATGAGTTTGATTCATTGTGCTAGGAACTAGAAAGATACAGCTGGAAATTCAGGAGTTTATGGTCAGAAACTAGGTGGCTTCACAAGGATACTATTGAGGGTTTACAGTTGAAAGTGACAAGGGGGCAGGCCTGACACAGAAGTGACTCTGTGATAGTGACTCACATGAACCAGAGAACAAGAGGCAGGGGGATGCAAACATCTCTGGTATTTCAAAATTTAAGTAGTTTAATACAGAGAAACAGAGACATATCAATATGGATGGGGTTGGGAAAGCAAGCTTAGGGAAATAAAAAAGAGTACAGAATTCACAGACAATTTTCACCAAAATTCTCAGTTGTCTACAGGATGAAACAGTAATTTTAAGGAAAGGAGCTGGGAGCCGCTGGCAAAATCTTATGTCCTTCAAAGGTCAACCATCTGTCTGTTGCAGCCACAGACGCTCTATGCTTCTCTTCCATATTCAGCTTCTCACGTGATTCACTCAGTTTGGCAAAAGGTAGTTTTGAAGCTTCCAGATCCTGTGACACATGAGGAAGTATAAAGAATAATTTGTGCTGAATTGACACTAGAAAAGTAGGTACAGTTTATCCCTCTGGCTATGCTAGTATCACACTCTTTTTCATTTAACTTTGATTTTATATTGAAATATAGTTCATTTTACAAAGCTGCGTTAGTTTCATGTGAACAGGAGAGTGATTCAGTTATACATATACACATATCCGTTCTTTTTCAGATTCTTTTCTCACATAGGTTATTACAGAATATTGAGTATAGTTCCCTGTGTTATACAGTAGGTCCTTGTTGGTTATCTGTTTTATATAGGCAGTAGTGTGTATATGTTAATCCCAAACATAATTTATCCCTCCCCCACCATGGTTCCTCGCTGGTAACCATAAGTTTGTTTTCTATGTCTGTGAGTCTGTTTCTGTTTGTAAATAAGTTCATTTGTATCAAATTTTTAGGTTCCACATATAAGCGATACCATATGATATTTATCTTTCTCTGTCTTAACTTCACTTAGTAGGTGAAGACTGATCTGATAATCTTGAACCCATGGTTACACTGAACAACCTGAGCAGCATCAGCCTGTGTGCTGGCCACGGAATGGAGAAACCCACTTGGATCTCCTCCACTTCAAGGGTAAACTTGGCTGCCCAGATGCTGGGAGGCCTTTCACGATTGTCTCAGATGCACTGAGTTGTCTCCCTGATTATTCTGTCTGTTCAGGGGCAGGGCACTCCCTTGAGATTATTACTGAAATAGAAAGTCCAGGTAATCCAGAGCCAATCTGCAACATGACATGTCTGATAAGCCATGTGCATCCACAGCTCACATTGGGAGCTATCCACTGACCACAGCAACTCAACTTTTCCTTCTGACACAGTTCTGCACAGATATTATTCAAAGAGCATTTTCTAATACATATTCTGAATATTACATTCTGTAATATTAAACTAAACCCAAACTGTGGCATCAAGCTTCCAGATTGCAGGGCAACTAGCTTTGCTCAAAGGAATCTCCTCATATAGGATAAAAGGAAAACAAAAATTCTCATTGGTAACTGTATCCACTTGAGTTGTGATTATTCTTTTCTTCAGGCACACTTTTCTTTTTAAATATTGTATAAATGTCAGACTTAGTAGTGTCACTATTCACAAACAATATCCTATGGAAACTAGATATGCAAGGAGAAAAGGGAAAAAAAAACAACAGGCAATTTTGTACAAGTCAGACTAAATGCCTTTTTTTTGTTTGTTTAATTTTATTTTATCACAGCAATGCAACTACAAAGGGTGCTGTTTCCCAGCAGGGATTGTGATTGTCTTTAATATGCTATCCCATAACTCTGTAATGTCAGTTGATTATTGAAAATAGAACATGCATTTGTATCAGAGACTCTCATGGTCATGAATCAAATGCCTTATTTTTATTATCGTATCTATTATCTATCTACTCACCTATTCATCTGTTTTTGCTGCACAGTGAATCCTGAGAATAGAGGTACATACATAGATAACGGGTTTGGAAGCAAAATTTCCAGCCTAGGGCCGCCTTCTCTGACTCAGCCCCTTCCTCTCAGCTTACAGCCCCCTGCTCCATCTTCACAAAGCACAGCCTTCAGTCTCTATGAATGACTGTATAATTATATCACGCCCACCCTGCTAGTCTAAGGTACCAGTAGTAGTATCTCCTTCTCCAGAGACTTGACTACATCTGCAAAGTCCCTTTTGTCATGCAAGGTAACATATTCACAGGTTCTCAGGTTTTGAATGTGGACATCTTTATGGTGAGGACATTATTCTATATACTATAGCAGTTCACTCTAACCTGATGTGTACTACTCCCCAAATCCAAAGAGATTCAATTATCATTGCGCCTCATGTTCCTTTGTGAAAAAATATAAGTATCAATATATAAAATCTTTTTACATTTTGAAGGAATATCTTATTATATCACCAACATCAGAATTCTTAAAGTGTTTACCAATGAGAAAGTCCCTCAGTTTTCACGGGAAGGTACATTTCTTTATAAGGCACCTCTCAAAATTGCATTTCATGATCAACATTCCCAATCAGCATGATTCAGTGCAGTAGGTCGATAAAATAGATCAGTGTAATATACCAAGGATGGTGATACAATCAAAGTTGCTTTGGACTAGATTGTAACCAAAGACTCAGGTTGTCAAAGCACTGAGATAAGACACTGATGTGTATCACTGCAAGTGCTGCTGAAAGGGAACCACTTCAGGACAACTTGCTAATTAGTGTAAGGGGGAAAAAAGGCAAACTCAATGGGGAAAAGGTATGGGAATTTATTGCAGTCCACTAACGCATACACATACCTATTACTAAAGTCCCAATACTTGACAATAAGAACCTTAATATTCATACAAAAGCCATGGAAAGATTATGAATTCAATGTGTATTATAATTTTATATCCTGTAAATCAAATTATAGATTTGGATTACATCAACCCTTTGATAAAAAGTTACATAAATGTCTCATGGCAATTATGGAATTTCTCTAGTTTTCTAACCAGGTTGTAAACTAAGAAAAGAAAAGCATGAGCTTGTTATTGTCTTTGGGTAAGTGCTCTTGTATATAATGAGAAATGTTAGCCCACCCAGAAGTTCTTGCAGTCATTTCCACAATATTTTACTGCAGGAGCTATTGCTTTCCCAAATCCTTGCTTTTAGCAGACACTTTATTCCAGGTAAATGTAGACAATCATTTAATGAACTATTCTTTATAACATGTCATGGATTATTAATATACATTCCTGAGCTGATGAAGGGATTATTATTATCTTCAAATATGAACAGACCAGATATCCTTCTCAGATTACATTGTAAAATATTTTCACAAGGACCACTTCAAGTACAAATAACAGTCAAAAGAATCTAACAGAAAAACATCAGTCACTTTAGATATTTCAGGCTGGAGGGGATTTAATACAGAGAAAAAACTGTTGGAAGAGCTACATCCTTCAAGAAGCCTAAAAGTGCTACAATCACAGGGAGCTTTCATCAATAATCTCAGCTGCTGCAGCCCTGAAGCCAGTGACTCACAAAACTCACAAGAGCAAATTATATTTCTGTAATTTTCTAAACCCCAAGAATCTGGTCAGTGTTGCCAATGGAGCAATAATGGTTCCTGCTTCTTTCCTTTTCCAATCTTACATTTCTTTGGCAGATGTTCAGTTAGACTTATCAAAATAAAAGACTAGAAGGAGGCTGTATTTAATTCTGACAGAAAAGCACAGATGTTGAAACTGTACCAGTTACATGAGGAATAACGTAGGCAAGAGGAACTGTAAGAGACAAGTAAGTAAGTAGGAAGTAAGGTAAGATGTTAGTAAGAGAAGAGTAAGAGGTAGATGTGTAAGGAGTATAGCTTTAATCCAGTAAACTGGATTGAACTTTTAAAAAAAATTTTTTTTTTTTTTCTTAAAGCTTGTGTTACTATCTCTCTGGGCTTCCCAGGTGTCACGAGTGGTAAACAATCCGCCTGCTAATGCAGGAGACACAAGAGACATGGGTTCGATCCCTGAGTCAGGAAGATCCCCTGGAATAGGAAATGACAACCCACTCCAGTATTCTTACCTGGAAAATCCCACAGACAGAGGAGCACAGTGGACTATAGTCCATGGCGTTGCAAAGAGTCGGACACAACTGAGCACACACATATATATCATCTCTGTTCATGTGAAATACTGTTTGTTGTTTTTCTCTCTATCATGGACACATTTGCTGAGTTTCTGAAAAACCAATAAGTTCTCACTTGTCATATTTGTTCTGATAGAGCTTCATTTACATGTAATTTAATTATATCTTGAATGTTCAAACCCCAAGTATTCTAAAGAAACTTCTGCTAAAATTATATCTACGTAGATAATTTTTAAATATAAAACTAACAGGCATTTTCTTTCTTGTAGTGTTATGCTGTTTTACTACTCTCTTAAAGCAATTAGGTATTTCTTATTTTTTAAATAAAAATCATGAATTTTTGTAATTCATATAATGAATTAGTAATATAATTTTTAGCATATTTCTATATTTGTTAGCATGCATGTCACATGATATAGCTTAATTTTTGGAGAGTCATATCATATAGTTATTATTACTGTGGGTTTTGGGGTGAAAATGCCCAGAAATGAATGACAGCTCCCATTGGCACTGCTCATGTGCTCTTGTTCGAATGGTTGTGTGCCCTGTTTTCTCATACATAAATTGAAAATACTATCAGTACTTATAGAACTCGCTATGACATTAAAATATTAATAGTTCATAGCACCAAGTATGCAGTAAGATCAAAGCTATCAGCTGTCATACTAACAGTCCATAAGTGACAGTGCTAATTGCTCACTGTGTCTGACTCTCTGGGACCCTGTGGACTGTAGCCAGGCTCCTTCATCCAGGGGATTTCCCAGGCAAGAATACTGGAGTGGGTTGCCATTTCTTTCTCCAGGGCATCTTCCTAACCCAGAGATCAAATCCAGGTCTCTTGCATTGCACGCAGATTCTTTACCATTTGAGTCAACAGGGAAGCCTCAGTAACTGTTCAAAACACAAACCATTAACAGGTTTTCTTTGCTTTTACCTGTAGAGGCAGGGTTTTAAGATCTGCCTTCAATCCTTTAGGAAGAGAAAATAACTTTTGCCTCTTCTTTTTTCTGTTCCTCGAGGGTTCACACTTTTTCTTTTCATTTGTTTCTTTTTAAGGCTAATCTTAGAGTTGAATGACTTGTGAGACAAGGAAGTCACACACTATACCTACTGTCACCCATGTCCAGCCATGGCTTTGGCCTCCAGAAATGAACAGGCGAACTGCAAAGTGTCTTATGCCAGCAAGGCCAAGGATCTCCTAAGCTAATCGATGATCCTGGAATTATATAGCTTTAAAAATTCCTTTTCAGAAAACTATAGAAGATGGGGAACAAAACACAAAAGTCACTGGGCTTCACTTTAAGTGTATACAGACTATATCTTGGCCTTCACATATTTGAACTATAAAATAGATGTGAACATATATTTTTAAAAAAATACTATTTATTTGGCTGCATCAGGTCATGGTTGTGGCATACGAGTTCTTCAATGCATCACACAGGATCTCTCTTGAGGCACACAGGCTTTCTAGTTGGGGCTCACAGGCTTAGCTGCTCTGCAGTATGTGGATCTTAGTTCCCTGACCAGGGATCAAACCATGTCCTCTGCATTGGAAGGCAGATTCTTAACCACTGCGGCCACAAGTGAAGTCCTGATGTGAACGTATTAATAATGCACTTGCCTACACCTGTGTTCTCTTCTTTGCCAATTTTAGTAACATTATATCCATATTTATTAGGATTTTCTTTCTATTCTAATATTAAACTGTGAAAGTATATCTCCTTCCATACATTCAGTAACTCATAAAGTAATTAAATTAATTCAGACAGGTACCTATTGAGAGGAACGCATTTTACTCATTTTTTGGCACATGAAAAGTAATTCTATGGGCATATGACGTTATTCTAGCTTAAGGAAGTAAGGGAAAAAAGGTCAATGACTCTTTACCATGCTAACTGCTACCATATTGGGCAATTTGAAAGATGACAGGCCTGGAAGAAACTTAGGAGTATGGCATGAACATGGGAAAGAAAAGGATAGCAAGGAAATACTAGATCAGGAAGCAAAAGCTTAGCCTTAGAGAGCAGAGGCTTAAGGAAAAAATAGAGTAAAACCTAAATTGGGGGGTGGGGTGGGGGGAAGAGATCTCAGTAAAAGATAAGTGCCCAATCAATCTCCTGCTCACTCTTCCAATGAACGACATAGTTGGGCTCACCTTTACCTTGCCTGGTTGATATCAACTCTATCAATTCTTCCATTAAAGTCTAACATGAGTACTGTCAATAATGGACTATCCGCTTACTATGTGTAACACCTGTGTACCTGTTTAATGCTTGAAATTGAGGGCTTCCTTAATGGGGCATAAGTACTGAATGTCTCCAAGGGTTGTCACAGATCTAAGATTTAAAAGATTCCCATGCACAAACAAAGGAACTTAAGCAGTTGATTGCTTAGTCACAACAGGTAACAGCACAAGTATTGCCCCCATCAGAGACCCTCATGATTGCTCTCATAATTTGATGGTTCTTGTTTTATATTAATTTACTCAGTTAAATTCAGTCACTCAGTCATGCCCAACTCTTTGCTACCTGATGGACTGCAGCACGCCAGGCCTCTCTGTCCATCACCAACTCCTGGAGCTTGCTCAAACTCTTGCCCATTGAGTCGCTGAAGCCATCCAACCATCTCGTCCTCTCTCGTCCCCTTCTCCTGCCTTCAATCTTCTAGCATCAGGGTCTTTTCCAATGAGTCAGTTTTTGCATCAGGTGGCCAAAGTATTGGAGTTTCAGCTTCAGCATCAGTCCTTTCAATGAATATTTAGGACTGATTTCCTTTAGGATTGACTGGTTTGATCTCCTTGCAGTCCAAGGGATTCTCAAGTCTTCTCCAACACCACAGTTCAAAAGCATCAATTCTTTGTTTCCCAGCTTTCTTTATGGTCCAACTCTCACGTCCATACATGCCTACTGGAAAAACCATAGCTTTGACTAGATGGATTTATTCAGACCAGGACTTTAAGACTCTGGACTATCCCTGGAGTCCCTATTATGTAAATGACTGAAGGCAGGTACAACATTAAGCCAATGCCAGATGATTATGAAGTCCCTCAGATCTAATTCTCACAAGACAAGGTTCTCTGGCTTCCTTTGACTGGCTTTCTCTATTAATCAATGGGATATGTAATTTAATTTTTTTTTTTTTTTTTTGGCTATACCCCACAGCATGTGTGATCTTAGTTCCCTGAGCAGGGATCAAACCCATGTCTTGTGAAGTGGAAGCATAAAGTCCTAACAACTGAACTACCAGGGAAGTCCCTTTCTTTCTCATTTACTAGTTCATTAAATATACTGTAGCATGAGTTATCTTTCCAGTTACCCATTTGCTCTGTTCTAAACGAACTGAGTGTGCTGAAGTACACTTGCTTCTTGACACTCTTTTGAAAAAGGTATTTTGTCTCATTTTAAAATGTCTTGCACCATTTCATAAATACCCTCATTATTGCTCTCATGATTTGATGGTCTTTATTTTATATTAATTTACTCAATAAATATTTATTCAATTCATATTACATACTTAATAAGATGGGATCCTGCCCTTAAGACACTCACATTGTCACTGAATAAATGCAGTTCTCAGGGGGAGGGTATGGACGCATAAAGAAGAAAAGAATGATTTCTTCCTATTTGGTTGGGAAGGAGAGGGAGGGAAAGCTCAGGTGGTGATGTTTATGTTCATCTTCAAAAATGAGTATCTGCTCGCCCAGCAAATGAGGCATAAAAGATGAGGCGTAAGAAGCAGTGTGAACAAAGGCATGGAGAAGGGAATGTTTCATGAAATGACAGTGTTGGGTCTGTGCCCTCATATGAGATTCCAGAGAAAGGAGACAGGAGGGATGCCAAAGTGGCTGACGCTGATTATAAGGTCTTTAAGGAGTTATTAAAAACAGTAAGCAGAGTGGATAATATGATCAGATGAAATTTTAATGTGTGGGGTAAGAATATATAATAGAAAATTCATAAAAAAAATATTTATGGGGATTTGATACTTTAAATCTGTGGGAAAAGAAAATTGTTTTAGAAGGCTGAATAGTCTAGGGTCATTCTGCTAGGGTTAGGATCTTGATTCTACCAATTAACATATATATGAATTGTGCAAAATCAATAACCATTTGGTGCCTTACTTGTCCTTTCATCTGTATGCTGTGTTTAATCCTTAAAGCAACCCCAGAAAAGTGGAATTATATTGAAAGCTTCTGGCACAATTAAGGGTTGTCCAATATTAGTGATGGCTATGATAATCACATACTGGCTATCCATTTAAAAATATTTAGATTAATATTTCACACCATTCATAAGAATGTATTTCAGGTGGATCAAAAACTTACTTTTTTAATTATGGAAGTATTAGGACAAAAAACATAGACATAGTTTATAACTTTTGGACAGAGAAAGTCTTTAAATAATTATGCAGGAAACATCAAATAAAAATGTGTACATTTGAGAATACTACAATTAAGGATTTCTGTGCAAGATATCCCCTGCTGTAAATGAAGACAAATGACAGACCAGATTTTCTAAAACATGTAAGAAGCGGTGGGAAGGTTGTGGGGAGGTAGGTATTTATGTACAGCTCACAGAAGGACAAATAGGTGTAGTCCTTTTTGACAGCAGTGTCGCAGGACTCCTTAAAATAAAAATGAAAGACAAATTCTGTGAACCCATTTCTATTTCTTGGTTATTTATAGGCATCACACAGGTAACTTACTTTAAAATATCTCAGCGTAAAAAGTGATATAAGTGTGTAAAGAAGCATTCACACCTATGCTTAAGCAAGTATAGAGAAGGATGTTCAAAGCACTGTTGTTGGTTAAGAGAAATTAAATTTTAATTGCCTAATTGTCCACCAATGGGGTTTTAACTATACTATGTCTAACCTATGGAATATTATGAACATTTTAAGAGAATGAGATAGAGCTAGATTATCTATATAAGAATAAAACTCCATGACATATTGTAAAAAGAAATAAAAACTTTAAAACAGGTAGAATGTGAGATCCGTTTTAAATCAGAGAAGCATATAACCTTATTTACATAGGAATATGCACATATTAATGCATAGAAGAAGGTTTGAAAACAATGTCTTCCCTTTCCACCCTTGTCTGGCTTTTATTTGCTTTAATTGTAAAACCAAGCCTAATCCTTACTAATATAGGATATATGGTTTTCTTAACCAACAAGGAGAAGAAGTGGAAAAAGAGAAATCCAATTTTTTTTTTAAAGCATAATTTTAAAAATACATTAAATTGCATCATCAGAAATCTTGGAGATCTCAATATTTCAATATTTCACCATATGTACACTTAGAATAAATTAAAAGAAACGAAGAGGATAGAAGAAGAAATAATGGTACATATAAAATAAGATAGTAGGAATAAATTCAAACAGAAGTTAAACTTCATTTTTAAAAGACAAATGCTAATATTTGATATTTTGAAAGCCACCTGGTTCCATGGCATTTATAAGACACCTTTAAAATAGAATGATATCACAAGACTCAATAATACCACTCAAAATAAAAAACACATGTCCACAAGACTATACAAACATAAGTATTTATATTATCTTTCTTCATAACAGACAAAAACTAGAAACAAATGATTAAACAGAGCAATGAAGCCAGAAACAAAAGAATATACATTAGATGATTTGCCAGAAAATTTTAATCTATGTGATAGAAAACAGTCAACAATCAACCAGATGGGGATGAGGTGGGTGTGGTCTGAGGCAATTTGGATGAGAGATGAAAATGTTCTCTGTTTTGATTGTCCCGGTGGTTACTTGATATGTTGATTTTTCAAAACTCATGAGGTATACACAAAAATCAATGTTTTTGTATCCAAATTTAAATTCAGTAAATAAAAAGATGAGAAAAGGAAAAATATATAGAAGTACAGAAAAGAAGTACTTTATTTTTTGGAGGCTAAGTGCAGGCTTTTCTCTGTGGAGGAATCAGAGCATGCTTATTTTTTATTTATATTTTTTAAGTGAGATCTTAAGGAATAGCAAGGCTAAACAACAGAGAAGAAGAAAGAAGCATGTTTCAGACAGAGAAAGCAGTAAGTTAGATTCATGGGACAGATGGCAAAATCTGAGGTTCAGTTGAGGAACTGGGAGGAGTTCAACCGGACCAGAGAGAAAGGTGTTAACAGAAGAATCAACTGAGGTTAACAGTCCTGAGTTTTGCATAAGCGAGACTGTCTTTATTTTGCCCTTGAACATGAATGCCATTTTGTTCATAGAATTCTTGTCTCATGTTCGTTTTCCTCACAATATTCTGCAGGTTTGCTAATTACCATATTGAAGGCAGCGTTGCTGAAATGTCCAAGGTTGCCTGGTGCTTTTTCCTCTGAAGGTAAACAAAGTTTGCTCCTTTATTGAATATAGTGCCTATTTTGATCTTGTTTCATTAATATTATTTTCCTTGATAGTCAATGAGTCTGAAGAACCCCCTATTCATGTTACCCCTGATGAATCCTTTACTTTTTGGAATCACCTCCTTTTGGAAATCTACTACGAGTACATCAGAACTCCCACACATTCCCCAAGTTTCATCTTTTCTAATGACGGTATAGTCTGCATTTCCACTTCTAATGACTTTTGAGGGAAAGTTTGTTATGCCTTTTTTTCTCCCTTAATTTGATCTTGGTCATATTAATAATTTAGTGTTTTTACTCCTTTATTATTGTTTTAAATTCAGAAATTGTTTCCAGTCTTTCCCTTTTCATTACTATCAGAGCTTATTCCATAAGCACAATGTCCTCTGAAATGTTATAAAGGAATTAGTGTAAATCTGTATTTATGTTTTGTATCACTCAGGAGTCTTCAGAGAAAGGGAAACAGCAGGAATAACTAATTAGAAAAATAAAGAAAAGGATGGAAAGAAGGAGAGAGAAAGGAATTTTAAGATAGTGGTTCACACAACTGTTGTTGTTGTAGTGGTTGCTAAGTCATGTCCGAGTTTCTCATAACCACATGGACCGTAGCCTGCCAGGTTCCTCTGTCCATGGAATTTTTCAGGCAAAAATACTGGTTTCCTTTCCAGGTCACATAAATGAGGAGGCAGGCAAATATGAAATCTATGTGTCAGGCTTACACCTAGAGACGCGAGCTGGATTTCTATGTCACAGTCTCATCCCTAATCTTTTCCCCATCTCTGTTTTTGATGGGAATCTTTTAAATCAACTGATTTTATGTGTTAATCACATCTACAGAGCACCTTCACAGCAGCAACTAGAGGAGTGTTTGACCAAATACCTAGGGCCATAGCCTAGCCAACAGGACACACAAAGCTGACCAACATTGTAACTTATACCAATTACTGTCATATTAATATAAAACATTACAGTTACTTATGATATGAGAAGTCCTCTGGGTTTGTGTGCTATTCTACTTTTTACCAGACCATCAGTTCTGATTCTTCCATGCAGGTTCCTTTGGATGAAACATACCATCTTTTCATTTCCCCATATGTTTGCTTGTATTTTTTTTTTAATTAATACAGAATTTCTGTGAATGCTTGTCCAGATTTTGAGGTTGAAATGAATTCTGTCATATCAGACCCCTTTGGGTATTCTATCTCAGTTTTCCATTTTACAATCTCTTATAAGTAGTAAAAAATACTACTACTAATAATAATCCTTTTAAAAGAAATATGCTTGTAATAACCTCTTTGTAGTCTCTGTCTGGCCGAAAACTCATTTCCAACTTAAAGTGATAACTTTGAGTAAAAAGTGTTTGGATCCTCATTCAGAACTGTCCCATAAAATTGAAGCCTCAAAAGTCACCATCACAATCAATCAAAATGATTGATTTGGTAATCTAGATAAAAGCGATTTTGGAACTTTGTTAAAATAGTTAAAAATAAACTATCATTGACATATTTTGTAAATGTAAAGAAGTGCAGTGGTTATTAATAAAACAAAGAGTGCCATCTACTGACTACACAATTCTCTGGTGAAAGCTGCCTTCAACATCAACGTAATACCACACAACTTCCCAGTGTGATAGTGCTATCATCATTCATTTGATATTCTGAATTTTCCAAGAATTTTTGCTCATTTTAAAAGCTCACATTTAAATCTCTAGTTCTGCTAACTGAAGTGGAATTTACATGTGCTTGAATCAAATGACTGCCACTTTACAAAATCACTGTCATCAAGAAGCAATTTTTTAAAGTGCCCCTCTGTGCTCAGAACTATGCAATATAAAAGAAATATGACTATATCCCCCTCACACAAGACTCAGCAACAGTGGTGGAGACTGCAGAAATGTAAGAATAATTAGACTCCATTTCTCCCAATGAAACCCTCCTGAGATAATTAAGGAAATGAAAGCACTGATGTAATTTCCTGATAAAGGAGACACTGAAGCGTATTTCACATGGAGGATTAGAGTTAGCACCTATCACTTTTTAATTCAGATATGATTTTATAGAGGAAGTAACAGAGTTTTGAAGACAATCAAAATAAGACAGTAATTGGAGGAGAGTATCATGTACTGCATTTAAATTGCTGTTGTTGTTGCTTAGTTGCTCAATTGTGTCCTGTTCTTTGCAACCCCATGGACTGTAGCCCACCAGCCTCCTCTGTCCATGGGATTTTCCAGGCAAGAATACTGGAGTGGGTTGCCATTTCCTTCTCCAGGGGATCTTCCTGACCCAGCGATCAAACCCATGTCTCCTGCTTGGCAGGCGGATTCTAAATAGGAGTCAATATTTTAAAAGTGCAGAGGATGAGATGGTTGGATAGCATCACTGACTTAATGGGCCTGAGTTTGAGCAAACTTTGGGAGACAGTAAAGGACAGAAGCCTGGCATGCTGCAGTTCACAAGGTCGCAAAGAGTCAGACACAACTTAGCAACTGAACAACAATTTAAAAAGTGTAGAAACAAAGCTTCCTTGTGCGGTTCACTAGAGACATTGTGAACTTTCTCTAAAGTAGAGCAGAGATAGGAGGGCTGTGCTTCCAGGGCAGGATTATGGTGTTTAAAGGAATAAATCACTCCAGAAACAGAAACATAGAGTCAAGAAGGTTCATCTCCAGGAGATACTTTTCAGTCTCACCACTGGCTTCAGGATCCCAGGTGGGACTAGGTGAATACATGACCCTACACCTTACATCCCTTTATATGTTAACAGATCAGATGCCATGACAAGAAACAAGACTGGGACTTCCCTGGTGGTCCAGTGGTTAGGGCTTCATCTTCCAATGCAGGGGTGAGGGCTTGATTCCTAGTCAGGCAGCTAGGATCCCACATGCTTTGTGGCCAAAAAACAAAAACATAAAACAGAAGCAATACTGCAACAAATTCAATAAATTCTTAAAAATAAAGTCATGTTCCTACAAAAGTGCAAAATGCTAATAATCTCTTCTGTCAACTCTGACATCCTGGGCTCTCCCCCTGATGAAGGCTTCTCCTGGAACATTGCTAGGCTTTCTCAACAAGAGAGTAATCATGTGTAAGTCTATAATAAAAACAGAATTAGCAGTGCATTCCAACTTCATTTCTTTGTTCACTCATTTCATAGAGTACTTCAAAGCAGAATGGGTTTGCATAACACATTCATCTGTATAATAATGTTTTGTCCCAGTTAGAATTTTTTTGTTGTTAAATAAATGAAACAACAGCACATGCTTCCAGTCCCAGGACCCACCAGAAGGACGTAGAGTGTATAGGATGTAGGCTCCAGGATGTAACCATCAAACCCAAGGTCAAAAAACTCTAGTAAAATCTTACATTCTTCAGTGGATGAAGAAGGTAAAACCATAGGAGTTTACAAGAAGAAAGTAGGTTAAATTCATAGCTGTAGGGTAGCTCTTGAAAAAATACTTATATACTTCACATGCATTTTGTGATGAGGACAGAACTGGTGAGAAACATAAAAATTAATTGTAATTTGGGATCTTATAAAGCAAAACCTTCTCTCTCCATGAATTGGACTTTTACCAAAACACTGCTTACCCTCCCTGTAAGGTAGACATGCCATGTGGACAATCAAACATAAGATTGCTAGAAAGATTACAGGATGACAGTATCCATCTTAATACCAGTAGGGCTTCAGGTCAGTTGGAACAGAGTGGTCCCAACAAATTTTATAGGTAAAATTTAGAACTAATTTTATCCCTTTAAAAATTGTAATGATACTCTAATTCCCTAATCATTCATGGTCAGCCAAGTAACAGCCCACACATAAATTAGGTCATAAACTCTGGCACACATATATATTACCTTATGTGGAAAGTGGTTTCAAGATGTGATTAATTTAAGGAGTTTAAAAGAGACATTGTCTCGAATTATCTGAGTAGGTCCTAAACAATCTCAAGTGTCTTTATAAGTGGGAAGCAGTTGATACACACAAAGAAGGCAACATGAAAACAGATTTGAAGATGCTGGTCTTGAAAATTTGAAGATGCTGACTTTGAAGGCTGGAGTGATTTGGCCACAAACCAAGGAATGGGCTTCCCTGGTGACTCAGATTGTAAAGAATCTGCCTGCAATGCAGGAGACCCAGGTTCAATCCGTGGGTCAGGAAGATCCCCTGGAGAAGGGAATGGCACCCACTCCAGTATTCTTGCCTGGGAAATCCCATGGACAGAAGCGTTGGTGGGCTACAGTCCATGGGTGGCAAAGAGTCAGACATGACTGTGTGACTAACACTTTCACTTCTTTTAAGGAATAGTAAAGCCACCAGAACCTGGGAGAGGCTAACACCTTGATTTGAGTCAAGCAATATTGATTCATATGTGGGGGCTGAGAAACAGTGAGAGAATACATTTCTGTTGTTCTAAGCCTCCAATTTTGTAGTAATCTGCAATAACAGCCATGGGAAACCAACATATTCCAGGTGACTTTGTCTTTCTATAATCCATGTTTCATAATATAGGATATCATTTAAATATCTTTGGCATTATTCAGTTCAGTTCAGTCGCTCAGTTGTGCCAGACTCTTTGCGACCCCATGAATCGCAGCATGCCAGGCCTCCCTGTCCATCACCAACTCCCAGAGTTTACTCAAACTCATGTCCATTGAGTTGGTGATGCCATCCAACCATCTCATCCTCTGTCCCCTTCTCCTCCTGCCCCCAATCCCTCCCAGCATCAGGGTCTTTTCCAATGAGTCAACTCTTCACATGACGTGGCCGAAGTATTATTAGCGCCACGTTAATCTTTTACACAAAGTGTCTACAATCCTTCTCTTTTTCCAGAAATCATACTGCTCCTTCCCTGCTCTCTGCTCCAGCCATACTTCATGCCTTAACACACAAAGAGTATTTGAGAGTGGGCTGTGGTGGTTTCCTCTGATTGGAATGCTTCTACTCAGACATCCCAACAATGAACTATCTTAACCTTCAAATCTCAGATCAAATTTGCCTTCTCACTGGGTCTACTTCCCAACTAGCCTATTCCACACTGTAGCCTCCTTCCCTAACCAGTAATTGCATCTGTTCTCTTTTATTATTTTAATATCATTTTAATCTCTATAATACTGAATGAATTGTGTAATTGTTGTTTATATCTTCTTTCTGCTTCCTTGAGGATATAAGCTTTCTAAGGTGAAAGATTTTCTCTGTTTCACTAATGCATTCCCAAAGCATAGAAAAATATCCAATATCAATCATATATCAGGCACACAATAATTTTTTTCTTGACCGAATAAAGTTGAAGGAATGCATTTAAAAGATATCAAAATAAGTTAAAGAGGTTGCAATCCTACCAAAATGAATTTTAACTGAGTACAATATGACACATCCAATCTTGTGTTCTTATCATTTTGATTTGTGTTCTATGCTAGTTAAAGGCTCAAAGGTCATTAACAGGGTCACAGAGCTGGCTAATCTTCTGGTTATCAGGAAGGCTGATAATTCTCTATGTACATAAATCTTCAGTGGAGCTCCACTTAAAACTATCCCATGAGTAAGGGAAAAAATGGCAGGGAATGAGTTTCAGCAATAAAGTTGGATCTTAAACCTACCACAGAACCTATCAGATAATTCCCTAATAAGCAGAAACTCACACCGAATGGGTGTAAAGACTGTCTGAACACTTTCCAAGTAAACTGGATAAGAAATGATAGAGGCAAATTCCCTTTGCTGACTACTTATTTAAAATCTCCCTGATCTAGTAAGAAGGAAAATCAAGAGGAATTTCCTATTTCCTTAGGAAGAAGGGCTGAAATGCTGAAAGGGTAAATCATTTTACATTTTTAAAAATTTAATTGATTGAGATTTAGTTAATTTATAATGTTAGGTTCATTTCTGCTGTACAGCAAAGTGATTCAGTTATTCATATATAAACATAATTGTTCATATTCTTTTCCATTATGCTTTATCACAGGATATTGAATACACTTTCCTGTGCTACACAGTAGGACCTTGTTGTTTTTTCATTCTTATTATATTTGCATATGCTAACCCCAACCCTGCCCCCATCCTCCCCTTAGCAACCATCAGTCTGTTCTCTGTGTATCTGTGAGTCTGTTTTGTTTCATAGATAAATTCATTTGTGTCATATTTTAGATTCCACATATAAATGGTATCATATGACATTTAAACAATAGATAAAAAACAATTTGCACTGTGTTATAAACTTGTGAAGCCTTAAGAAGTTCAGCCTGGGGAGCCTGGGGAGGACCTGGGGAGGACCACGCTCTGAAGAGAAGTGTGGGACCAGCACTAACAACCTTCAGGAGAGCAAAAGTCAAGGCAGATTCTGAGACTGTGAAACTTCAGTGATTGTCAAGTGGTAGATAAGCACCCCAGGGTACATGGCAGCGAAAGAGAATGTCCTAACTGGTTGAATGTTGATGTCAGACAAAATGAAGTTTTCAGTAACATTAGCTAATATCCTTTCTTCCTTGATTGCCTTTTCCAGGGTTATTGAAAACTAAACTTTACAAGTGTTTGGGTTTGGCAATCTGGGACACATTTTTTCCTTTTGTTCTTTAGATATGCATGTCTACAATAAACAGATCCAATTAAAGAGAATTTGTTTTCTGCTTTTCTAAAAGAGTGACATATTTATTCAAATTAGAATTAACACTGTTAACAGGTTTTGAATATAATTTTAAGAAGAGGTGAGAAATTTATCACCCATTTTATTTTGAAAAGGTGTTTTAACTTACATATTTAGAATTTAATGATTAAAGAAGATACTCTCAGGGAAAGTTATGGATCATAGAATCCCAGAAGTAATAAATCACAGAACACTGGGAGTAAAAGAGGGAGGAAAAAGACTTAAAATATGAGAAGACTTTAGTCCCAACTAATCTAAGTAATTTAAATATTCAAACAGGGGTAAAAATGAAATTTGGAGATAAGTCTGTTCCCAGTGAATTTGAGGTTCTTGATAACTCACTGATGAAAGAATTCATTTGAGAGACAAAGTGATAGATAAGAAGTAGATTAATTTAGAGAGAAACAGAGAAACACTCCACAGAGTCTGGGCCATCTCAGGAGGTGAGAGAGCCCTGAAATATAGTGTGGTTAGTTTTTTGGGAGGACTACTCCAATTATTTCAGGGGAGGGGTGGGGATTTCCAGGAACTGGGCCACCAACCACTTTTTGACCTTTTATGGTTGGCCTCAGAACTGTCAAGTTATGGGAAGGTGGTGTCACTTAGCTTATGCTAATATATTACAATGAACATATGATGAGGCTCAAAGTTTGCTGGAAGTTGACTCCTCTGCCATCTTGGATATATTTGGTTGTAATCAGATAATATTGTGTCTTCAGCCTGTATCATTCTTTCAAAGGTTGTGCTCTGCTCCCTTCCCTCCTGTTTCAATAAATATCCAATATCCAACTAATTATATAACAGTAGGTGGTCTGTGGTATCATCATGATAGAAATGTCCATTTGAAACAAACTATTTTAGGTATGATTGAACAGAACTGACTCAATGGGCATGGATTTGAGCAAACTCCAGGAAATAGCAGAAGACAGAGGAACCTGGTATGCTACAGCCCATTGGGTCTCAAAGGGTTAGACATGAATCAGAGACTGAACAATATCAACACAGGATATTAACTCCACAAAGCATAATTATCAGATCACTGGTACAATCTAGAATTTGGGTAGGAAAACAAATAATTCAGATAAAATGTTAATAAATCAAATTGTTAATGCAATTGCTTTTAAAACTAAAGGATGGTAAGATCCTATGCTAAACTGCATTAATTCAGGAGTGCAGTCATTGAGGGCAGGTGAAGTCAGTTGTGTCCGACTCTTTGTGACCGCATGGACTGTAGCCTGCCAGGCTCCTCTGTCCATGGAATTTTCTGGGCAAGAATACTAGAGCAGGTTGCCATTTCCTTCTCAAGGGAATCTTCCCAACCCAGAGATCAAATCTGTCTCCTGCACTGTAGACAGATTCTTTACTGCTAAGCCACTTGGGAAGCCCAGATGGTCACTGAGTGAGGTCCCGTAAATATAAATATGAGTGAAAACAATCTCTGTCCTAAGCTGCTCCAGGTCAGGCAGAACAAAGGTACATAGATTGACTAACATCAGAATATAATTCAAATTAAGACAATCATGTTGGGACTTCCTTGGTGGTGAAAACTGGTGGCATCAGTTGTGGTATAGTTACAGCTTCTGGAAGACTAACTGGAGAGATGGTCTTACTGAAAAAAAGAATGCAATTGAGTAATGAGATTTAAAAGTCAATAAAGGTTAAGAGAAAGTATTTCTTTCAAAAATGAGTGTTGCAAAGTTTCTACTTTAGTCAAACCTTCAGTTCAGTTCAGTCGCTCAGTCGTGTCCAACTCTGCGACTCCATGAACCGCAGCACACCAGGCCTTCCTGTCCATCACCAACTCCCAGAGTCCACCCAAACCCATGTCCATTGAGTCAGTGACACCATCCAACCATCTTAAGACCATGCAAATTTTATCTTATGTGCTAAGAAAAACCACTGCCTCTGGCTGAATATTGCTGTATAATGCAGATCAAATCAATTAGGATTTTTTTAATCACATTAAGCCAAAAAGCCATAAAAGAATATGAGACGAAAATTCATAAGCCTGTTGTGTTACTTAAAGGAAATATGCTGAGAAGACTTATACTTGCACGAAGAAGTTGACAGCAATGAAAAGTTATCTAATAGAAGATTCCTTTCTCAATCTGTTTTCCCTAATGAAAAATTGTGATATACATGTATTTGCCTATGTATGTATTTTCACAAATGAAACGACTTCTAATCAAGGACTTATTTGTTGCTACTTATTCTGAATCCTTTTAAGAGTGGTTCTGATTTTTTTCCCTTTATTTTTATTAGTTGGAGGCTAATTACTTTACAATATTGTGGTGGTTTTTGCCATACATTGACATGAATCAGCCATGGATTTACATGTATTCCCCATCCCGATCCCCTCTCCCACCTCCCTCTCTACCCGATCCCTCTGGGTCTTCCCAGTGCACCAGCCCCGAGCACTTGTCTCATGCATCCAACCTGGGCTGGTGATCTGTTTCACCCTAGATAATATACATGTTTCGATGCTGATCTCTCGACACATCCCACCCTCGCCTTCTCCCACAGACTCTGTGGGAAGAAGTCTGTTCTGTACATCTGTGTCTCTTTTTCTGTTTTGCATATAGGGTTATCGTTACCATCTTTCTAAATTCCATATATATGCATTAGTATACTGTGTTGGTCTTAATCTTTCTGGCTTACTTCACTCTGTATAATGGGCTCCAGTTTCATCCATCTCACTAGAACTGATTCAAATGAATTCTTTTTAATGGCTGAGTAATATTCCATGGTGTATATGGACCACAGCTTCCTTATCCATTCATCTGCTGATGGGCATCTAGGTTGCTTCCATGTCCTGGCTATTATAAACATTGCTGTGATGAACATTGGGGTGCACGTGTCTCTTTCAGATCTGGATTCCTCGGTGTGTATGCCCAGAAGTGGTATTGCTGGGTCATATGGCAGTACTATTTCCAGTTTTTTAAGAAATCTCCACACTGTTCTCCATAGCAGCTGTACTAGTTTGCATTCCCACCAACAGTGTAAGAGGGTTCCCTTTTCTCCACACCCTCTCCAGAATTTATTGCTTGTAGACTTGGATAGCAGCCATCCTGACTGGTGTGTAATTTTTTTTTTTTTAATTTAAAAAAATTTAGTTTTTTTAAAAAAATCCAACATTGAAGTTTTTGAAAATTCAATAATGAAAATTAATTCATAATTTAAAAACTCTAGAAGAAAAACTATAAGTAGTTTTCTTGTTGTCTAGTCACTTCAGTTGTGCTGGACTCTTTTGCAACTCCATGGACTAAAGCCTGATGGGCTCCTCTGTCCATGGGATTTCCAGGCAAGAATACTGGAGTGGGTTGTCATTTCCTTCTCCAGGGGATCTTTCTGACCCAGGGATCAAACCTGTGTCTCCTGCATTGGCAGGCAGATTCTTTACCACTGAGCCACCAACCTAAATTGAAATGAGATGAAGGTCCTAAAAATTACACAGTCAGAATGAGACTATGAGAAATGAAAAGTAATAGCATATTCCACCAACTCTAATTCGTAAGCCTTAAAACAAAGTATCCCTGTATTTGATCTGCAATTTCACTGGTATTTTTGATCAACATTAAAAAATTACTAAGGATTTTCATAGGTTTGCTCTCATATTTAATCCCCCAATAGATTTTTATCCACCATAATTGATTACTTAATGCATCTTCCTAAAAAGAGGAACTTGAGTATTGCTATCTCACTATTACTCACCTCAAAATCTCTTTAGAGCCCAGTGGGCTACAAGGAAATATTTAATGATAGAAAAAAAGAATAACAGGAAGAAAGAAGGAAGGGAAGGAGGAAGAAAAAGAGGGGGGATAAAAAGAGGAAAAAGTCTTAAGACTGAGGAAGTTAAAGTCTTATGTAATATGGTGTAGAGGAGATTTCAATAAATGAGGAAAAGTACCAAAAGCCAAACTTCATAGTTCACATTTTAATGAAGGAATAACCTTGACTATATACATTATTCTAGATATACATATATTTTTTCTGTAGCTTGGTATTTTTATATTTTCACTGTATTTTCACATTTTTATTTTTTAAACATAATTTTAGGTGCAATAGTTAATTTTCTATTTATGTTACTGCACAGAAAGATAAATATTCATAATGTTAGGGTAGAAGTGGTAATACATTATAGAAATGAATTAGTAATAACTGGAAAGACCCCCAGGAGGAGAGCATGGCAACCCACTCCAATATTCTTGCCTGGGAGAATCCCATGAACAAAGGAGCCTAGTGGGCTACAATTCATGGAGTCACAAAGAGTAAGACATGACTGAAATGACTTAGCATGCATGCATGATGAGAAGAGTAATCATATTTCTGAAATGAGGTTAGAAGTTGCAAAATGAGAATTAGTTACTAAATCATTCACTAATTAAATAAACAGATTTTTCCACACATCACAATTTCAATGTCAATAAAATGTGTAGAAAGTAAAAATTAAAATTAGCATTCCAATGGTAGGCATAAAAGAACTGAATCAGTTCAAACAGCCTACCAGTATTTTCAAAATCATAAAATACATTGTCTTTATACTGTAATTCACAGATTATCCAAATTATAGCTATATTTATTCCATTGTTCACATCCCAAGATCGTTTTGGCAGTTTACTTTACTGGAGATATCATCTACATCTTTAAATATATGTTTTAAATACAATTTATACAGTCATCCAGGAACAGGAATAGCAATTGCAAACCTATTATTAACACTAAATATCTTTTTATATGGTCCATTACCAGAGCAAGTGTGCCATGTGTCACACTGTGAGTTATTAATATAATAATAAAAGCTTCTCTCCTTATTTCACTCTTCAGGGCAACTATTCTCACAAAGTTGCTTTTATCTGTTGAAATAAGCTGAAAATATTAGATAAAAAATAAACTAATTCAAGCAAAATGGTAAACACATTTATTAATTATAAGCAAAACTGAAAGTTGTTCTCTATCATACTAAGAAATATTAGGCAAGACTGCATTTCATTTATGTGAGAAGACTGTATAATTCTAGAGAAAATAATTTATATGTGTATTTGTGTAAAGATGTAATTTTATTCATCAGACTTATAAGAAGTGCTCTGTTGCTGGAAGCAAGAGTTCAATAAACTGCTATGATACACAGCTAGGTAAGAAGTACATTATCAAGGGCCTACTCAAGAAAAAAGAAAAAGAAAAAAAATATTAAAATGCTACATAAAACAAAAAGAGAAATATCTTTCTCCAAAAAGTGAAGGGAGGAAACTGTAGGAGGGAGCACCCTAATTACTAATACTGAATTTTTCATTGACTTTGAGACAAATTCAAGACAGACTGAACTTGATTTAAGAAAATAAAGAAATATAATATTTCTAGAAACTAGAGAGTCATGAACCTGACCATGCTTGTTATATTTACATAATAAACTAAATTTAGGTGATTCATAGCTTCTTTTTGTTAATTATAAAAATGGTAAATGCCATTGTCTCTTGTATTTATTGCTTACTTATTCATCAAATTATATTCATCCTCTCAATGACTTTTAAAAAAAATAAGTATGCTATAAAAACATTGCTTAACATTTAAATATAAACAAACTTCACTAAAATAAGTCTATGGAAACATCAGAAGACAATACTGTACTTAAACTATCTCATAATACCACTGAGAAATATTACAAAGAAAAAGACTTCAAGTTCATTGACAACCCTCCCATTTAAAAGTAGGGTCTATCGCTACCATCTTTCTAAATTCCAAATATATGCATTAGTATACTGTATTGGTCTATATGCAAAACAGAAAAAGAGACACAGATGTACAGAACAGACTTTTGGACTCTGTGAGAGAAGGCGAGGGTGGGATGTTTTGAGAGAACAGCATCGAAGCATGTATGTTATCTAGGGTGAAACAGATCATCAGCCCAGGTTGGATGCATGAGACAAGTGCTCGGGGCTGGTGCACTGGAAAGACCCAGAGGGATTGGGTGCAGAAGTAGGTGGGAGGGGGGATCGGGATGGGGAATACATGTAAATTCATGGCTGACTCATGTCAATGTATGGGAAAAACCACCACAATATTGTAAAGTAATTAGCCTCCAACTAATAAAAGTAAATGGGAAAAAAATAAAAAATAAATAAAAGTAGGGTCTATACCCATCCCTTTTATTCTGACTGCTTCAGTCTATAGCACACAGAGGAATGGAAAGAAGCTATGTGATTTGCAAAGTTAGGTCGTAACAAGCCAGTCATCTTCCACAAGCTTCTCCTTGAACACTTGATTTTTGGAAGCCCCCTACTTGCACACTCCTACTGAGGACCCAGATGACATGCTCTGAGACACACAAGCTACATGGAAAGTTCACAGGTAGATACTCAGATCAATACATCCAGCCCAGCAAGTCCATCAGCCTAGCCCAGAGACTTGTGATTAAGAAGCTATCTTGGAAGTCTTTCCAGCTGAGGACCCAGATACTGTGCAGCAGAAAAGATGCATCCTCATTATGTCATAGCCTGACACTGGCAGAACCCATGAGCAAAATAATTGATTCTTCTTTAAACCTTCACTCTGGGACAGCATATATTAATAACATAGCACATTTACTATGAAGGATAGGAATAAAAGAAATGAAACTAGTTTAAACCAAGAACAGGCTACAAACATTTGTAAAATTACACACACACACACACACACACACACACATATATGTAGGCTTCTATATTGCAATCCATTAATTTTCCAAATATAGCCATATTTAATCCACTGTTCCCATATTCTTCAATCAGGTTAACCCAGAGAGAAAGCGTACACTGTATTCAGCAGTGTCTAAATTTTTATTAATGTAAGGCTTGATTCATTTTCAA
Organism: Odocoileus virginianus; assembly: GCF_023699985.2. NCBI lineage: Eukaryota > Metazoa > Chordata > Mammalia > Artiodactyla > Cervidae > Odocoileus > Odocoileus virginianus. The sequence continues at coordinate 668,391 of NW_027224353.1, forward strand.
TATTTTACAGTTAAACTTACCTTTTTGTAAACCTTAAAATTTCTTTATAAGAGAAGTAAATAAAGTGTCTTATAAAGGGCATTTAAGCTAGTTATTTAATAGTCTAAACCTCATTCAATGAATATTTAAGAGCCCACTAAAAACATTCTGTAACAAGTCAGAAATAAAATAAATATAAAATTATAATGGTTATGAATGTGGAAGTGACCTCCATCTGACCTCCAACTCTGGGAACGTGGAAAAGCTCAGCATCTAGGTGACTAGACTAACAGAGGAGCATGGAAATAAAAGCTACAAGTTCAATTTAGAGACAGCAAATTGAGCAGCCCTATAAAGTTGAAGAAAAGACAGCATTTAGGGGCTTTTTTGGTGTGATATGGTTCCAACATTATTTACATTGCACCACATATAGTAATTCAATGAGCCTATCAGCTGTACCGCCTATCAGCTATCAAACATATACAAAAAGGATAATTGTATTACTCCTAATAATTTGTAAAGGAAAAACAGAAAAATGAGAATGATGTGACTTGTAAAACTTACATTATAATGGCTTGGAAACAACATTTTGCCTTAATTTTTTTCTTTCACATTTAATATAAATAGGTTATACTAAAAATCCATTTTAAGAATCACTATAAGATCACTCCTCTATGCAAAGTATACATTGAGTCATTGTAATATGATAACTTGATAGGAGAATGAATTGTATACATTAACATAACTAATATATCTTAATTCATAAGATTTTAACATATAGCCAAGAAGAACTCAGAATAGATTCACAGTATAGGCTACTTTAAATATTTAAGACAATAACAAAAGCTTTGTGGATCATTGTTATTTATTATTAAATAACTTATTAAAATATGTAATATTTTCATCCCTTCTCTTTTCTCCAAATCATTTTTCCTTCGAATAGATAATCTGAATAAACTATGGCTTACATTGTCCAATATTTATGTAGAGGCCAAATCCAAAATTGGCAGGGTTAAAAACAAATGTATGACCATATTATAAATGTATATAAGCAGAGCAGTGCTTAGCTACACAGAGTACGTCCAACAAAAAGTATCATGATCATTTTCTACGGGTATCTCCTTCATACACTCTCTCTCTCTCTCTCTCAAAGTCACTCAGTCATTTCTGACTCCTTGCGACCCCATGGACTATAGACTACCAGGCTCCTCTGTCCGTGGAATTCTCCAGGCAAGAATCCTGGAATGGGTTGCCATGCCCTTCTCCAGGGGATTTTCCTGACCTGGGGATCAAACCTGGGTCTCCTGCACTCCAGGCAGATTCATTACCATCTGAGCCAACAGAGCAGTCCATACGCTGCCACCCATCCATTCCACTATGTCACTAGATTTTAAAAAATCACACTCTTAAGTCCTGCATTTCAGCCGCTTTCTCACTGCCAAGCTATTGTATCATGCAATCCCCTGAAAATATTCTAAATTTTCCTATAAAAAGACATTCTAGACTTTGTACTAAAGTAAAGATCACAAGAAAAAGAAAATTTTTACAGTAGATTGCTTATTTTTTGAAGAAAAGCAGTATTCTATAAGGCTCCAAACACTAGTGATGACACCCTCAATGATTTGACATTATTTGATTCCAAGAATTCAAGTAGGGGATTGACTGAATGAGTATAGGTTATTGAAAGTCAATGGGAGGCTATTCACTAACCTTGGTGGGAGAAAATTAACTTGCAGAAATGTTGTCAGATTGAATGTATTTCTTTAGCACTATAGAATAATCTCTATAGTGTTTTATAATTCTATAAATTTTATATAATTTTATAATTGAATAAAACAGGATAATTAGATAAAAAATGTCAGGTGACTTCTTATGAAGGGTGGGTATTTTCATATTAATGTAAAAAAACATTGCTAGACATTTAGATTCACTCATCAGAGAACGTACTGCCATTTACATGGACCTATACTCTCTACAGCTTCTAGGAAAGCCTCCAAGTTTAAAGGCAAAAATAAAAATGAGTAAAAATGTAACATCCTTCAAACTCATGATTTATATTCTCACTGTGTCTTGAAACAAATTGAAATCATTATTTGCACACCTAAAGCAAATAATAACAATAATAATCTGTTCCTTAGATTTTATCAAATCTCAACAATTTAAATCCAGTCTGATATGATTTATATCCAAGTGATATGACTTCATTACTGGAAACAGAATTCTGAGTGAACATACAGAGCTACTTGTAATTGATCTATCAAGATTTAATATTCCTCATGTTTGAATAATGACTTCCTTTGGAGAATTTATAAATTTTGCACCTTTTTTTCCCCCATTGTTTCTTTCATCAATCACAGAACTACAAATAATTGGATGTCTTTTTGAGGACAGAGGCAATGGGATAAAGTGTAACTGTTAATAATTTTAAAACTTTTTAATTTTAAAAATTAAATTACATTTTAAGCAAAGTATTAAAATTCCCTAGTTTGAAACTCAATTTTGAAGTATCTGTGTTATATCTCTCAATTCAAGTATATATAAGAAATCATAATAACAATTCAATTAAGCACAAATGACAGCATTTGAAAACATCCATCCAGTCTCTTATTAGATTTTAATGATGTTGAATTATTATGTAACAAATATTTTTGAATTTTTTGTTTCCAAGATGCAGTTGAAAAATTGTGTTTTTACATAAATATGCTGAAAAAAAACTGACTTCAATTAAATCATAAATATCTGCTGACAGAATGTATGTAAACAGATTAAGAATAAAAAAAGAAACTCAACAATTTTTAAAAGGATATTTACTTTTACAGACTAAACTTGTATTAGTCCACTTTACTGAGAAGGTAGCTAAAATCTTTTCCATGTACAGTCATTTGTAAAATCATTTTAATGTTTGGTTTACAACCTTAAATCTCTGTAGTCCAAATTCAGAATAACATTCAAAGATAATTAGTTCAGCTTATATTGCTAATGAGCTACCATATGAAAAGTGGGAAAATAAACTGTAGATTTACTTATCTACAACTGAACCTGGTTGTATTAAGTAAATGGATGTTTAAATATATGATTCTTAAGACATTGTGCTATTTTGAAGATTTCCCTCATTAAAACTTCTGCTTATGCATTTATATGACTTTAACTTACTTAATATATTGGTCCATAAAAATTAAACACTTCATATTACTGTAATGAGCAACATGTCACTAAAATATTATCTTTGGTTATATTTGGCTACAGAGACAGCTCATTGTTGAATTCAGTGAAAATAATTTCTCTACACCCTAAAATTTATCTGATAGTAATGACTGATTTTCTATTCATCCAACATCTAATAAACAAGGCAAAAAATTACAGTATTTATTATTTATGCATTCAATAAATGCAGGTTACTTATCAAGGTAAAATTCACATAACTTAAAATTAGCCATTTTAAAGCATACAGCTCACTGGCATTTGGTACAATGTTATTCAAACACTATTGATTTTCACTACCTTTATATGTACATATACATACTGCATTCATATACTGCTAAAAGCTAACTTAATTCAGAAAGATTTTAAAAATCTTTCAATTTTTATGACTCCAGTCAATTTGTCACATGGGTATATGTTGCCTTAAGTTGTCTCTGTTCAATTAATGGGTGGGTGCCTCACTTTCTTAATCAGGTTGCAAAACACTTCAAGGCAAAATAAAAATGGGTTGGATTTTTCTGTATTCACATAAAGCAAAGTTTTTCATAGTGTTAGGGTGATCCTCTAGAATGTATCTAGGTGTTCCCAGGGGTTGGTCAGCATCTGGCCCTTAGTGGAACACCGCTAAAATCCAAACTTTTGCAGGATCACTTAATTCTTACATTTTAAATCAAATGCCAACTTGAACACAGATACTGGGTAGCAGTGTTCTTTAATACTGTCATCTCCCAGGAGATCTGAAGGTACAGGTGTGCAATACATTAGACAGTGGCTAAATTAAAAAGAAGTGTAGAATTTCACTACTTTACTTTGTAATTTTTTTGGAGTAAAGACATTTCAAAGCCCGTAAGAAATAACTGTCATTGTTGTTTAGTTGCAGTCATGCCCGACTCTGCAAACCCATGGACTGCAGACCACCAGGCTCCTCTCCCCATGGGATTTCCCAGGCAAGAACATTGGAATGGGTTGCCATTTCCTTCTTCAGGGGATCTTCCTGACCCAGGAATTGCATCTGCATCTCTTGCACTGGTAGGTGAACTCTTCACAGATAAACACTATGCAGATGTTAACATCTTATACCAACTAGAAGAAAGGTTAAGTCCCCAGTGCACTGGAGCCTAACTTGCTGAACTAGAGTCTTATCTTAGTACTTGATAGTTATATGGCCTCTAAGAAACTCTCGAACCTTCAAAAAATTCAGTAAAATGGGAAAAATTGTAAAATTTATACACCATAGGTTCATTGTGAGAACTGAGTGAATCTATTTAAAACTGAGAAAGGTTACATTACAAATCCTAGAAGCTCAGTTTGTTGGAAGGCAGACCTGAATTTTGTTAATGTTGCCACAACTATACAGAAATGCATAAGATATTCTCTTAAAAATGGCAAAGGAGGGCTCAAGGAATTTGGTTTGAAGTTCAAATGAGGTAGGGGGAACAATTACAGCCTATCTATAACTAAGAAAATTGTTTAAAAAGTTTAAGATAAATATCCTAGAGATAAAGCAGAGTAACAAAATAAGAAACAACTCAAAATTAGGTCTAGATTCAAACACAAAGCACTAGGAAAAAAATCACCAGCAATTTGAGGATTTAGATATATTATAAAAAATTAGGGCAAACACTTTTTTCTACTCTACTCTTAAAATTTGAAATACACTTTTTAAGATTAAAAATACTACATTTTTACAGATCAGGTTTAATAGATTTAAATTAATTAGAGACACTACAATAATACTTAACAACATTTAGAAAATTGCTGCATTAAACTATCTTCTCATTTATTTATAGGACATGCCTCCCATGTGACCCTAACAAGGATCTCAGGGGATAAAAGGAAGAGAAATGGCTCTTTTTTCCCTCATTGTCACATTATTTCACCTTCCTTTAGGAGAAGATGTTGATGCAGCTTTCGAAAACGAAGGTCCAGGTCCTATATTACATTAATGAAATAAATACCATTTAAAAATGGAAAGACTCTGAGCAGGAACAAGATGGCGAAGGAGTAGGTGGACATGGAGTACATCTCTCTCCATGGATATATAAGAATACACCTTCAGAAAAAGAAGTGCTTGCAGAACACCAGCTGAGAGTGGGCAGGAGTACCTGACCACTGGAAAAGAATATACAGAACCATGCAAAAAGTCGGTAGGATGAAGGAACTAGGGGGTGTGTTAGTAGGACTGGACCTGCTCTCGGCAGGTGGGGGAACTGAAGCAGGGGTCCGATACCCACATCAGAGCAATTGGCTGGGTCAGAGGAGAAACATTTTAGGCTGAGAGTGAAGCAGCTGCTCTGTGGCAGCCTAAACGGAATGAGAATCAGACAGTCCTTGCCACAGCCATACGTACCCCAGACAGGAACGAAGGTCCCCTAGAAGGTACAGTGGCTGGGAGCTAGAGCACAGGAATTGTGGAGCAATCCCAGGGCAAGAGCTACTGTTGACTGCAGAGAGAGACAGACTGAAGGAATCTGAGGGAGGACGCTGTGGTGGGAAATGCCTGTGGAGGAAAGCCAGGCAGCCATGGAAGCAAAGTGACACTTCCGAGTATCACCTCAGGGTGGCGCCATCACTGTAGCCTCTCTCTTCCCGCCCCCTCAGCATTGGGAGCTGAACAATAGAGAGGCTGGTCCAGCAAGCACCTGACACGCAGAACAACAGGGTAGAACCCTATCCAGCGGGCCGTTTAAGTGCCTGACATGCCAGGACAATGCAGTACGACCCCACCCAGGGTGCCCCATTAAGTGCCTGACACACCAAACAACAGAGTAGGACCCCAGCCAGGGGCCTCCTTATGTGTCTGATGTGACGAACAGCAGAGAAGGACCCCAGGAAAAGGAGCCTCTCAGCGCATCAAAAGGCAGAACAATGGAGAAAGTATAGCCAAAGAGGTCTTCTGATCACCAGCTGACAGAGGCTTGGAAAAAAGACTGATAGGAACATAACTCCTGGGGCTGAGGCAGTCCGTGTCCCTGCACTTTGGCACTTCCAAGGTCCCCGCAACCCAAGCAGCTGTGCCCCCTTCACGCTCAACCCTCACTGGGGCAGAGCTGCCACAGGTAAAAAAGTCTTGTGTCTAAGTATGCTGGGTCGCTTCGGTAATATCCAACTCTGCGACACTGTGGACTATGGCCTAGTGCATAGCCTGGACTATGACAGGCTTCTCTGTCAGTGGGGTTCTCCAGGCAAGAATACTGGAGTGGGTTGCCATATCCTTCTAGAGCTCTGTACTTCCTCTGTCCTAGCCGCCAACTTACCTAAGTACCAGGCGCTGCTACGGCCCCGGCATCCAAGCATCTGCACCACCAACACACCGAGCCATCACTGGGTCAGTCAGAAGTCCTCCAGGGCAGCCTCAGGAGAAAACCCTAGTGGAGGACCCACATGCAGAGGTGGAGATAAAACCACAATTGAAACCCAGGGGCAGTGTGGCTAAGGAAGAAGACTCAAAACCTTCCCACCAGCTGTATAAGCTGCAGATTAAATCCACATGATCAACTAGGCAGACTCTGTGTCTATGGAATATATAAAAGGACATTGAGAGCTCCCACAAAAGAAAACAGACTAGTTATGGTAGCTGTGGACACTGGAGGTGAGGATACACAGGAGTAGGACCAGATTAGAGTGAGCAGCCTCCAAGAAGGCCCAGAGACCAGTGCAGTGTTGGAGGGCATCTTAGGAAGGCAAGAAAGACTGCGGGGGAAAGGACGCTGACAGCAGAGACTCAAGAAAAACATTCATTATTCTTGTATTTTGACTTGTTCTATAGTTTCTTATGGACTTTTTTTTCTTTTCTTTTTTCTTTCCTTTTTCCCCCCACTCTGCTATAGCTGTCAATTTTACTAGCACTATGAAATCTAATTAAACTTTCCATATTTTTTAATCACAATTTTCATTGCTGTTATAAACCTCTGCCTCTACATTTTGCAATTCTGTGGAATTTCCCTTTATTTTTATCTTTTTAAAAAAATTTTAAATTATTTAAACTTATTATTTTTTCTACATTTATTCCTTTTTTTTCCTTACTATTCTTTCCCCCTTGCAGTTAATCTTTAATATATACAGATCTTTTTTTATCTACCTATATCTAACTTTGCATTTCTATTCTTTCTTTCCTTTATTTTTCTCACCATATTTGTTAGTTTTGTTTTCATTGCTTAATTCCCCAGTTGCCAACTTGCTTTAGTTCTGTTTTCCAGTTTGTACTTTAGTTACTTTTGTTCTTAACAAGTGGATATCATTTTTGGTTTCCTTTGTTCACTGAGTCAATCTATTGTACTTTATATTTGTTGGACTGTTTTGATTTTGCTTATGGGTGTATATGTATATGTGTATATTCTGTTACTTTAATTATTATTTGACTGATTTTGTAATTGCCATTCATCTGGGGTTTGTCTTTCAGTTCAGTTCAGTTGCTCAGTTGTGTCCGACTCTTTGTGAATCCATGAACCACAGCATGCCAGGCCTCACTGTCCATCACCAACTCCCACAGTTTACCCAAACTCACGTCCATCAAGTTGGTGATACCATCTCATCCTCTGTCGTCCCCTTCTCCTCCTGCCCTCAATCCCTCCCAGCATCAGGGTCTTTTCAAATGAGTCAGTTCTTTGCATCAGGTGGCCAAAGTGTTGGAGTTTCAGCTTCAACATCAGTCCTTCCAATGAACACCCAAGACTGATCTCCTTTAGGATGGACTGGTTGGACCTCCTTGCAGTCCAAGGGACTCTCAAGAGTCTTCTCCAACACCACAGTTCAAAAGCATCAATTCTTCAGCACTCAGCTTTCTTATAGTCCAACTCTCACATCCATGCATGACTACTGGAAAAACCATAACCTTCTCTAGATGGACCTTCGTTGGCAAAGTAATGTATCTGCTTTTTAATATGCTGCCTAGGTTGTTCATAACTTTCCTTCCAAGGATTAAATATTTTTTTAAATTTCATGGCTGCAGTCACCATCTATAGTGATTTTGGAGCCCAAAAATATAAAGTCTATCCCTGCTTCCCCATATATTTGCCATGAAGGGATGGAACTGGATGCCATGATCTTAGTTTTCTGAATGCTGAGCTTTAAGCCAATTTTTCACTCTCCTCGTTCACTGTCATCAAGAGTCTCTTTAGTTCTTCTTTGCTTTCAGCCAAATGGGTGGTGTCATCTGCATATCTGAGGTTATTGATATTTCTTCTGACAATCGTGATCCCAGCTTATGCTTCATCCAGTCCAGCATTTCTCATGAGGTACTTTGCATATAAGTTAAATAAGCAGGGTGACAATATACAGCCTTCACATACTCCTTTTCCTATTTGGAACCAGTCTGTTGTTTTTAGTTTCTCATTTTGGGGCATTTGTTTCAATCCCACTTAATGCAATAACAAACCACCTGTGGAATCTCTGATGTTGGCCAGAGATCAAGCCCTGAACCTTTTGAGTGGGAGCTCTGACCCCAAGACCCCAGACTACAGAGAACTCCTAACCCTAGGGAGTATCAAATAGTGAGATCTCCCACAAAGGCAACCACTTGTATACAAGATCTGGCATCACCCAACTGCCAATAGCACCCTGTGCAGGATGCATCATCTAAACAAGACAAAAACACAAACCCAATCATCAGCAGACAGGATTACCACCTCACTCAGCCTTGCCCATCAGAGGAAAAACAAAACAAAACAAAACAAAACAAACAAACAAAAAAAAAACTCACCTCCCTCCACCAGGATGCAAGCACAAATCTCACCCTACACAAAGTTTACACAAACCACTGGACCAAACAGAAACAAAAAAGGGCAGAAACAAAAAAGAAGAAAGAATTAAACCCTGAAGGCTGGGAAGAGAAGACAGCAAACCCAGTAAGTTAAAAAAAAAAAAATAATGAAAAGGCAGAGAAATGCTGCACAAATAAAAGAACAAACTAGAAACACAGAAGTCCAAATAAATGAAGAGGAAATAGGCAAACTACCTGAAAAAGAATTCAGAATAATGATAGTAAAGATGATCAAAAACCTTGAAAACAAAATGGAGAAAATGCAAGAATCAATTAACAAAGACCTAGAAGAATTAAAGAATAAACATACAAACAACACAATTATTGAAATTAAAAATACTCTAGAAGATCTGAAGCAGAAGAATGGATCAGTGAGCTGGAAGATAAAATGGTGGAAATAACTGCTGCAGGGAGAATAAATAAAAAGAATGAAAAGAACTGAGGACAGTCTCAGAAACCTCTGGGACAATATCAAACACACCAACATTTGAAGAGATTATAGTTGAAAATTTCCCCAACATGGAAAAGGAAATAGTCAATCAAGTCCAAGAAGCACATAGAGTCCATACAGGACAAACCCAAGGAGAAATACACCAAGACACATACTAATCAAACTAACAAAGATTAAACACAAAGAAAGAATATTAAAAGCAGCAAGGGAAAAGCAACAAGTAACATACAAGGGAAACCCCATATGCTTAACAGCTGATCTTTCAGCAGAAACTCTGCAGGCCAGAAGGGAATGGCAGGATATATTTAAAGTACTAAAAGGGTAAATCACAACTAAGATTATTCTACCTGGAAATGATCTCATTCAAAATTGATGGAGAAGTCAAAAGCTTTATAGACAAGCAAAAGTTACAAGAATTCAGTACCACCAAAACAGCTTTACAGCAAATGTTAAAGGATGTGCCTTAGCTGGTAAAGAATCCGCCTGCAATATGGGAGACCTGGGTTCGACCCCTGGTTTGGGAAGATCCCTTGGAGAAGGGACAGGCCAACCACTGCAGTATTCTGACTTGGAGAATTTCATGGACTGTATAGTCCACAGGGTCGCAAAGAGTTGGACATGACTGGCCTACTTTCACTTTCATAGTCAGGAAATATAACAGAAAAAAATATATCAAAAGCAAACCCAAGTTAAGAAAATGTCAATAGGAACATATATATCAATAATTGCTTTACATGTAAATGGATTAAATGCTCAAACCAAAAGACAGATTGGCTGAATGCATACAAAAACAAGACACAAATATTAGTGCTGTCTATAAGAAAGCCAATCCAGACCTAAAGACTTATATACAGACTGAAAGTAAGAGGACAGAAAAATATATTCCATGCAAATGGAAATCAAAAGAAAGCTGGAGTAGCAATACTCATATCAGACAAAATAGACCTTAAAATAAGATTACAAGAGATAAAGAAGGATTCTACATAATGATCAAAGGATCAATCCAAGAGTAAGACATACCAACTGTAAATATCTATGCACCTAACATAAGAGCATTTCAATACATAAGACAAACACTAACACACATAAAAGGAGAAATTGACAGAAACACAATAATAGTAGGAGACTTTAATACCACACTTACACCAATGGACAGATCATCAAAACAGCAAATAGGTAAGGAAACACGAGTCTTAAATGATACATTATGTGAGAAGAATCACATTGATATCTTCAAGACACTCCATCCAAATGCAAAGGAATACACATTTTTCTCAAGCGTACATGAAACATTCTCCAGAATAGAGACATCATGGGTCACAAATCAAACCTCAGTAAAATTAAAAATACTTGAAATTGTATCAAGTATTTTTTTCTTACCACAGTGCTATGAGACTAGAAATCAATTACAAGGGAAAAAAATACAGGAAAATTAAACAATATGTTTCTAAGCAACAGGCAGGTTACTGAAGAAATCAAAAGGGGAATAAAATTCCTAGAGAAGATGGTAGAGGAATAGGACAGGGAGACCACTTTCTCCCCCACAAATTCATCAAAAGAACATTTGAACACTGAGCAAATTCCACAAAACAACTTCTGAATGCTGGCAGAAGACATCAGGCACCCAGAAAGGCAGCCCATTGTCTTCGAAAGGAGGTAGGACAAAATACAAAACATAAAGAAAGACAAAAGAGGTAGGGACGACGGAGATCCATCCAGGAAGGGAGTCTTAAAAAAGAGAGAAGTTTCCAAACACCAGGAAACCCTCTCTCCGGCGGGTCTGTGGCGAGACTTGGAATCTCAGAGGGCAACATAACCAGGAGGAAAAATAAATAAATAAATAAATAAAACCCACAGATTACGTGCCTAAGGGCAACTCCCAGCAGAGAAGCAGCCCAGACGCTCGCATCCGCCACTAGCAAGTGGGGACTGGGCAAGGAGGCACCGACTGCATTGCTCAGGGTAAGGGCCAGGCCTGAATGCCTGAAGGGCAATCTGAGGGAACTAACTTGAGATAGCAACCCAGACTGTGGGATAGCTATCCCAGGAAAAGCCCTAACCTAAGACACTGCCAGGCCTGCTCACAGAACAAAGGACTGAGCAGAGCTAGCCTGCTGCGGACCAGCCCATCCCCCTGCCTGGAGACAGGCAGGCGAGGGGCAGCCAGAGCTGGAAGGGGGCAATCATAGCCCCAGAGAGGCATCCTCTACCAAACTGCAAGCACACTTCGTTGCTAACCAAGACTCCTTGGGATACTGGATGGTCAACATCTGCCAGGAGGGTTGCAGCCAGAGGTCAGCTCTCCAGAAGAGACACATGGCACATCTGAGAAGGTGTGCCGGTTGTACACCCAGAAAACGGAGCGGCTGACGGGGGAGGCGATAAGACGCAGCCTTCAACTGGGGGCGACTGCACGCACCAAGCACCTGGTCACCTGAGCTGCTCAGACCCGGGAAGGGCACAAAACGCAGAACCAGCCAAGTCTGCGCCTTTGTGGCGTACCTGAGAACCTGAACCTGAGCAGCTTAGACCTGGGAAGTGCACACAACCCAGGGCCCGCCTCAGACAGTTCCCAGCAGAGCAACCTAGAGCCTGAGCAGTGTAGACTGGGAAAGCACACACGCCGTGAGCGGGGGCAAACCCAGTGTGGCCGAGACACTGCGAGCGCTCCCCACACACGCCAGTGATTTGTTTGCAGTGTCCCTCCCTCCCCACAGCGCGACTGAACAAGTGGCCACCACCGCCCCCTTGTAGCACGGTGGAAATTAGACACTGAAGAGGCCAGCAAATAGAAGAAGCTAAAATAAACAGAGGGAACCCCTTTGGAAGTCACAGGTGCAATAGATTAAAATCCTCTAGTTAGCACCAACTACATAGGAAGGGGCCTATAGATCTCGAGAATTATAAGCCAGAACAAGGAACTATCTTAAAATGAACTGACCCCCACTGTCCACAACAGCTCCAGATAAAGTCCTAGATACATTTTCACTATTATCATTTTTTATTTTTTTAAAGTCCCTTATTACTCCTTTAATTTTCATTTTTATAACCTACTATTACCTTGCCAAAAAAAAAACTATTTTTAAAGCAAACTTCATATATATATATATTTTATAATTTTTGTGATTTTTTGTTGTTTTTTTTAATATTGTATTTTTGAGAATCTAACCTCTACTCTAGATTTTTAATCTTTGCTTTTTGGTATTTGTTACCAACTTTGGACCTTTAAGAACACAGTCTTCAGTACCATTTTTACTTGGGAGCGAGATTACTGGCTCGATTGCTCTCTCCGCCTATTGATTCTCCTTTTTCTCCACCAGGTTGCCTCTATCTCCCCCCTCCCCCTTCTTTTCTCTACCCAACTCTGTGAATCTCTTTGTGTGTTCCGGGCTGTGGAGAACACTTAGGGAACTGATTACTGGTTGAATATGTCTCTCCCCTTTTGAGTCCCCCTTTTATCCTCATGGCCACCTCTGTCTCCTACCTCCTCTTCTCTTTTCTGCGAACATCTCTGAGGGGTCCAGACTGTGGAGAGCACATAGGGAAGTGATTACTGGCTACCTTGCTTCTCCCCTTGAGGTTCCCCCTGTTTTCCTCCTGGACTCTATCTCCTTCCTCCCCCTCCTCTTCTCCATGTAACTCTGTGTACCTCTCTGAATGCCCCTCACTGTGGAGAAACTTTTCATCATTAACCTAGATGTTTTATCATTGGTGCTGTATAGATGGAGAAGTCTTGAGGCTACTGTAAGAATAAGACTGAAAACCAGAGGCAGGAGGCTTAAGTCCAAATCCTGAGAACACCAGAGAACTCCTGACTCCAGGGAACATTAATCAATAGGAGCTCATCAAAAGCCTCCATACCTACACTGAAACCAAGCACCACCCAAGGGCCAACAAGTTCCAGAGCAAGACATACCACGCAAATTCTCCAGCAACACAGGAACATAACCCTGAGCCTCAATATACAGGCTGCCCAAAGTCACACCAAACCCACTGGTATCTCAAAACATGCTACTGGACACTTCATTGCACTCCAGAGAGAAGAAATCCAGCTCCACCCACCAGAACACCGACACAAGCTTCCCTAACCAGGAAACCTTGACAAGCCACCTGTCCAACCCCACCCACAGTGAGGAACCTCCACAATAAAGAGGAACCACAAACTGCCAGAATACAGAAAGGCCACCCCAAACACAGCAATATAAACAAGATGAAAAGGCAGAGAAATACCCAGAAGGTAAAGGAACAGGATAAATGTCCACCAAACCAAACAAAAGAGGAAGAGATAGGGAATCTACCTGATAAAGAATTACAAATAATGATAATGAAAATGATCCAAAATCTTGAAAACAAAATGGAGTTACAGATAAATAGCCTGGAGACAAGGATTGAGAAGATGCAAGAAAGGTTTAACAAGGACCTAGAAGAAATAAAAAAGAGTCAATATATAATGAATAATGCAATAAATGAGATAAAAAACACTCTGGAGGGAACCAACAGTAGAATAATGGAGGCAGAAGATAGGATAAGTGAGGTAGAAGATAGAATGGTAGAAATAAATGAAACAGAGAGAAAAAAGAAAAAAAGAATTAAAAGAAATAAGGACAACCTCAGAGACTTCTGGAACAATGTTAAACATCCCAACATTTGAATCATAGGAGTCCCAGAAGAAGAGACAAAAAGAAAGGCCATGAGAAAATACTTGAGGAGATAACAGATGAAAACCTCCCTAAAATGGGGAAGGAAACAGTCACCCAAATCCAAGAAACCCAGAGAGTCCCAAACAGGATAAACCCAAGGTGAAACACCCCAAGACATGTATTAATCAAATTAACAAAGATCAAACACAAAGGACAAATATTAAAAGCAGCAAGGGAAAAACAACAAATAACACACAAGGGGATTCCCATGAGGATAACAGCTGATCTTTCAATAGAAGCTCTTCAGGCCAGAAGGGAAAGGCAGGACATACTTAAAGTGATGAAAGAAAAAAAAAACCCTACAGCCTAGATTACTGTACCCAGCAAGGATCTCATTAAATATGAAGGAGAAATCAAAAGCTTTACAGACAAGCAAAAGCTGAGAGAATTCAGCACCACCGAACCAGCCTTCCAACAAATGATAAGGGATTTTCCCTAGATATGAAACACAGAAAGGGTGTATAAACTCAAACCCAAAACAACAAAGTAAATGACAACGGGGTCATACTTATCAATAATTACCTTAAATGCAAATGGGTTGAATGCCTCAACCAGAAGACAAAGACTGGCTGAATGGATACAAAAACGAGACCCCTATATATGTTGTCCACAAGAAACCCACCTCAAAACAAGGGACAGACTACAGACTGAAAGTGAAGGGCTGGAAAAAGATATTCCATGCAAATAGAGACCAAAAGAAAGCAGGAGTAGCAATACTCATATCAGATAAAATAGACTTTAAAACAAAGGCTGTGAAAAGAGACAAAAGGACACTACATAATGATCAAAGGATCAATCCAAGAAGATATAACAATTATAAATATATATGGACCCATCAGAGAAGAACCACAATATGTAAGACAAATGCTAACAAGTATGAAAGGGGAAATTAACAATAAACAATAATAGTGGGAGACTTTAATACCCCACTCACACCTATGGATAGATCAACTAAACAGAAAATTAACAAGGAAACACAAACTTTAAATGATACAATAGACCAGTTAGACCTAATTGATATCTATAGGACATTTCACCCCAAAACAATGAATTTCACCTTTTTCTCAAGTGCACACAGAACTTTCTCCAAGATAGATCACATCGTGGGCCATAAATCTAGCCTTGGTAAATTGAAAAAAATTGAAATCATTCCAAGCATCTTTTCTGACCACAATGCAGTAAGATTAGATATCAATTACAGGAGAAAACCTATTAAAAATTTCAACATATGGAGGCTGAACAACACGCTTCTGAATAACCAACAAATCACAGAAGAAATAAAAAAAGAAATCAAAATATGCATAGAAACAAATGAAAATGAAAACACAAGCCCAAAACCTATGGGACATTGTAAATGCAGTGCAAAGGGGAAGGTTGATAGCAATACAGGGTTACCTCAAGAAACAAGATAATAGTAAAAAAAATAACCTAACTCTACACCTAAAGCAACTAGAAAAGGAAGAAATGAAGACCACCAGGATTAGGAGAAGGAAAGAAATCTTTAAAAATTGTGCAGAAATAAATGCAAAAGAGAAAAAAAAAAAAAAGACACCATAGCAAAAATCAACAAAGCCAAAAGCTGGTTCTTTGAGAAGATAAATGAAATTGACAAATCATTAGCCAGACTCATCAAGAAACAAAGGGAGAAGAATCAACTAAAAAAAAATTAGAAATGAAAATGGAGAGATCATAACAGACAACACTGAAATACAAAGGATCATAAGGGACTATTAATCAGCAACTATATGCAAATAAAATGGACAACTTGGAAGACATGGATAAATTCTTAGATAAGTACAACTTTCCAAAACTGAATCCAGAAGAAATTGAAAATCTTAACAGACCATTCACAAGCACGGAAATTGAAACTGTAATCAGAAATCTTCCAGCAAACAAAATCCCAGGAAAAGACAGCTTCACAGCTGAATTCTATCAAAATTTAGAGAAGAACTAACACTTATCCTACTCAAACTCTTCCAGAATATTGCAGAAGAAGGTAAACGTCCAAACTCATCCTATGACACCACCATCATCCTAATACCAAAACCAGACAAAGATGCCACACAGAAAGAAAACTACAGGCCAATATCACTGATGCATATAGATGCAAAAATCCTTAACAAAATATTAGCAAACAGAATCCAACAACATATTAAAAAGATCATACATCATGACCAAATGGGCTGATATCCCAGGGATGCAAGGAGTCTTCAATATCTGCAAATCAATTAACGCAATACACCACATTAACAAATTGAAAGATAAAAACCATATGATTATCTCAATAGATGCAGAGAAAGCCTTGAACAAAATTCAACATCCATTTATGATAAAAATCCTCCAGAAAGCAGGAATAGAAGGAACATACCTCAACATAATAAAAGCTATATATGACAAATCCTTAGGAAACATTATCCTCAATGGTGAAAAATTGAAAGCACTTCCCCTAAAGTCAGGAATAAGACAAGGTTGCCCACTCTCACCACTACTATTCAACATAGTTTTGGAAGTGTTAGCCACAGCAATCAGAGCAGAAAAAGAAAAGGAATCCAGAATGGAAAAAAAAGAAGTAAAACTCTCACTGTTTACACCTGACATGATCCTATACATAGAAAACCCTAATGACTCCACCAGAAAATTACTAAAGCTAATTAATGAATATAGAAAGTTGCAGGATATAAAATTAACACACAGAAATCCCTTGCATTCCTATACACTAACAATGAAGAACAGAAAGAGAAATTAAGGAAACAATTCCATTTACCATTGCAACAAAAAGAATAAAATACTTAGGAATATATCTACCTAAAGAAACTTGCTTGGTGGCTCAGAGGTTAAAGCGTCTGCCTGCAATGTGGGAGACCTGGGTTTGATCCCTGGGTCAGGAAGATCCCCTGGAGAAGGAAATGGCAACCCCCTCCAGTATTCTTGCCTGGAGAATCCCATGGACGGAGGAGCCTGGTGGGCTACAGTCCACAGGGTTGCAAAGAGTCGGACACAACTGAGTGACTTCACTTTCAAAAACACAAAAGACCTATATATATAAAACTATAAAACACTGGTGAACCAAATCAGTTAGTCAGTTCAGTTCAGTTCAGTCGCTCAGTTGTGTCCAACTCTTTGTGACCCCATGAATTGCAGCACGCCAGGCCTCCCTGTCCATCACCAACTCCTGGAGTTTACCCAAACTCATGTCCATCAAGTCAGTGATGCCATCCAAACATCTCATTCTCTGTCTTCCCCTTCCCATCCTGCCCTCAATCTTTCACAGAATCAGGGTCTTTTCAAATGAGTCAGTTCTTCACATCAGATGGCCAAAGTATTGGAGTTTCAGCTTCAACATCAGTCCTTCCAATGAACACTCAGGACTGATCTTTAGGATGGACTGGTTGGATCTCCTTGCAGTCCAAGGGACTCTCAAGAGTCTTCTCCAACACCACAGTTCAAAAGCATCAATTCTTTGGTGCTCAGCTTTCTTCATAGTCCAACTCTCACATCCATACATGACCACTGGAAAAACCATAGCCTTGACCAGATGGACCTTTGTTGGCAAAGTAATGTCTCTGCTTTTTACTATGATGTCTAGGTTGGCCATCACTTTCCTTGCAAGGAGTAAGCTTTGTTTTAATTTCATGACTGCAATCACCATCTGCAGTGATTTTGGAGCCCCAAAAAATAAAGTCTGACACTGTTTCCACTGTTTCTTCATCTATTTCCCATGAACGAAATCAAAGAGGACACAAATTAGATGGAGAAATATACCATGTTCATGGATTGGAAGAATCAATAAAGTGAAAATGAGTATACTATCCAAAGCAATCTATAGATTCAATGCAATCCACATCAAGCTACCAATGGTATTTTCCACAGAACCAGAACAAATACTTTTACAATTTGTATGGAAATACAAAAAACCTCAAATAGCCAAAGCAATCTTGAGAAAGAAGAATGGAACTGGAGGAATTAACCTGCCTGACTTCAGGCTCTACTACAAAGCCACAGTCATCAAGACAGTATGGTACTTGCACAAAGACAGAAATATAGGTCATTGGAACAAAACAGAAAGCTCAGAGATAAATCCACGCACCTATGGACACCTTATCTTTGGCAATGGAGGCAAGAATATACAATGGAGAAAAGACTATCTCTTTAACAAGTGGTGCTGGGAAAATTGGTCAACCACTTGTAAAAGAATGAAACTAGAACACTTTCTAACACCATACACAGAAATAAACTCAAAGTGGATTAAGGATCTAAATGTAAGACCAGAAACTATAAAACTCCTGGAGGAAAACATAGGCAAAACACACTCTGACATAAACCACAGCAGGATCCTCAATGACCCACCTCCCAGAAAATTAGAGATAAAAGCAAAAATAAACAAATGGGACCTAATTAAACTTAAAATCTTTTGCACAACAAAGGAAACTATAAGCAAGGTGAAAAGACAGCCTTCAGAATGGGAGAAAATAATAGCAAATGAAGCAATGGACAAAGAATTAATCTCAAAAATATACAAGCAACTCCTGAAGCTCAATTCCAGAAAAATAAACGACCCAATCAAAAAATGGGCCAAAGAACTAAACAGACATTTCTCCAAAGAAGACATACAGATGACTAACAAACACATGAAAAGATGCTCAACATCTCTCACTAGCTGAGAAATGTAAATCAAAACCACACTGAAGTACCATTTCACGCCAGTCAGAATGGCTGCTATCCAAAAGTCTACAATCAATAAATGCTGGAGAGGGTGTGGAGAAAAGAGAACCCTCTTACACTGTTGGTGGGAATGCAAACTAGTACCGCCACTATGGAGAACAGGGTGGATATTCCTTACAAAACTGGAAATAGAACGGCCATAAGACCCAGCAATCCCACTACTGGGAATACACACCGAGGAAACAAGATCTGGAAGAGACATGTGTATTCCAACTTTCATCACAGCACTATTTATAATAGCCAGGACACGCAAGCGACCTAGATGTCCATCAGCAGATAAATGTGAAAGGTTTTTGCTGAACCCATGAAAAGACGCTGGAATTCTTGGCCTCCAGAGGAGAAGAATTCAATCTGGAACCAGAGACGAGGCTTGATAATTCAGACCTTTTAGTAATAAAGTTTTATTAAAGTATAAAGAAGATAGAGATAGCTTCTGACATAGGCATCAGAAGGGGGCAGAAAGAGTACCCCCTTGCTAGTGTCAGCAATGGAGTTATATATTCTCCAATGAATCCAAAGAATGTCTGGAGGTTGTAAAGACCTCACCAGACCTACTCCCATAATTTACATTTTAAGGTAATGGAATTAGCCAGAAGGTTTAATCCCAAGACTGTCCTCAGGCAGGATACATCCTTGTTATAAAATCCTAAGGAATGTAGAGGAAAAAAAAGTAAAAAGTTTGTCCTTTCTTCCTCCTTGAGTATTCCAGACCTCTCTCTCCTTGGGGACCCCTAGACTTCTTATCAACCTACCTAGGAAATGACTCTATCAAACAGATAAGAAAGCTGTGGTACATATACACAATGGAATATTACTCAGCCATCAAAAAAGAATACATTTGAATCACTTCTAATGAGGTGGATGAAACTGGAACCTATTATACAGAGTGAAGTAAGCCAGAAAGAAAAACACCAATACAGTATACTAATGCATATATATGGAATTTAGAAAGATGGTAATGATAACCCTATATGCGAGACAGCAAAAGAGACACAGATGTATAGAACAGTCTTTTGGACTCTGTGGGAGAGGGCAAGGGTGGGATGATTTGGGAGAATGGCACTGAAACATACATATTATCATATGTGAAACAAATCGCCAGTCCAGGTTCGATGCATGAGACAGGGTGCTTGGGGCTGGTGCACTGGAATGACCCAGAGGGATGGGATAGGGAGGAAGGTGGGAGGGGGGTTCAGGATGGGGAACACATGTACATCCATGGCAGATTCATGTCAATGTATGGCAAAACCACTACAATATTGTAAAGTAATTAGCCTCTAATTAAAATAAATACATTTATATTAAAAAAAATAAAAAGTACAACATTTTGATTTAAAAAGAAAAATTCCTAGAAACAAATGACAATGAAAAGATGACAACTTAAAACCTATGGAATGCAGCCAAAGCAGTTCTAAGAGGGAAGTTTAAAGCAATACAATCCTATCTCAAGAAACAAGAAAAACATTGAGTACATGACCTAACTTTATACCTAAAACAACTGGAAAAAGAAGAAAAATAAAACCTCAGAGTTAACAGAAGGAAAGAAATCATAAAGTTCAGAGCAGCAATAAGTGAAAAAGCAATGAAAGAAACAACAGCAAAGATTAATAAAACTAAAAGCTGGTTCTCTGAGAAGATAAACAAAATTGACAAACCACTAGCCAGACTCATAAAGAAAAACAGAGAGAAGAATCAAATCAACAAAATTGGAAATGAAGAATGAGAAGTTACAACAGACAGTGCAGAAATAGAAAGGAATATAAGAGACTATTATAAACAACTATATGGCAATAAAATGTATAATCTGGAAGAAATATACAGATTCTCAAAAAAATTCCATCTTCCAAGATTGAATCAGGAAGAAATAGAAATTGTGAATAACTCAATTATAAGCACTGAAATTGAAGCTGTGATCAAAATCCTCCCAATAAAGCAAAAGCCCAGGAGCAGATGGCTTCACAGGAGAATTCTATCAAACATTTAGAGAAGAACTAATGCCTATCCTTCTAAAACTCTTTCAAAAAACTGCAGAGGAAGGAACACTTTCAAACTCATTCTACAAGGCCACCATCACCCTGATACCAAAACCAGACAAAGACAACACAAAAAAAGAAAACTACAGGCCAATATCACTGATGAACATAGATGCAAAAATCCTCAACAAAATTTTAGCAAAGAGAATTCAACAACACATTAAAAAGCTCACACACCAAGATCAAGTTGGGTTTATTCCAGGGATGATGCAAAGATTCTTCAATATACACAAATCTATCTATGTGATATACCATACTAGCAAATTAAAAGATAAAAACCATATGAAAATCTCAATAGATGCAGAAAAAACCTTTGACAAAATTTAGCACTCATTTATGATTAAAACTGTTCAAAAAATGGGCATAGAAGAAACCTACCTCAACATAGTAAAGACCATGCATGATAAGTACACAGCAAACATTATTCTCAATGGCGAAAAACTGAAAGCATTCCCCCTAAGGTCAGGAACAAGATAAGGGTGTCATTTTTGCCACTATTATTCAACATAGTTTTGGAAGTGCTAGCTTCAGCATTCAGAGAAGAACAAGAAATGAAAATAATCCAGATCAGATGAGAAGAAATAAAGCTCTCACTGGCAGCAGATGACATGATGCTATACATAGAAAGCCCTAAAGGTACTATCAGGAAATTATTAGAACTAATCAGTGAATCTAGCAAAGTCACAGGATACAAATGAATACACAGAAATTGCTTGCATTTCTATATATTAACAATGAAATATCAGAAAGATAAATTAAAGAATCAATGCCATTCACCATGGAAAGAAAAAGAATAAAATATCTAGGGATAAACTTACCTAAGGAGAAAAAATAACTGTATACAGAAAATTATAAGACACTGATGAAAGAAATCAAAGATGACATAAACAGATAGAGAGATATTTGATGTTACTGGGTAGGAAGAACCAATATTGTGGGAATGACTGTACTACCAAAAGCAATATACAGATTCAAAGTGATCCCTATAAAATTACCAATGGCATTTTTCACAAAACTAAAACAAAAACCAAAAAATTCACAATTCATATGGAAATACAAAAGACTCTAAATAGCCAAAGCAGTCTTGAAAAAGAAGGAAGCAGGAGTCAAACTTCCTAATTTCAAATTATACTACAAAGCTGTAGTCATCAAGAGAATATGGTGCTGGCAGAAAAAGAGAAATATACACCAAGAGAACAGGATAGCAAGTGCAAAAATAAACCCATGAACCTTATTTTTGAGAAAGGAGGCAAGAATATACAATGGGACAAAGACAGCCACTGTAATAAGTAGTGATGCGAAAACTGGACAGCTACACATAAAAGAAGGAAATTAAAACACTTCCTAACATCATACCCATTTGAATTCAGAGTTCCAAAGAACAGCAAGGAGAGATAAGAAAGCCTTCCTCAGTGATCAGTGCAAAGAAACAGAAGATAATAAAAGAATGGGAAAGACCAGAGATTTCTTCAAGAAAAATAGACATACCAAGGCAACATTTCATGCAAAGACGGGCTTAATAAAGGACATAACAGAAGCAGAAGATATTAAGAAGAGGTGGCAAGACTACATTGAAGAACTGTACAAAAATGATCTTCATGACCCAGATAATCACGATGGTGTGATCACTCACCTAGAGCCAGACATCCTGGAATGCGAAGTCAAGTGGACCTCAGGAAGCATCACTACGAACAAAGCTAGTGGAGGTGATGGAATTCCAGTTGAGCTATTTCAAATCCTAAAAGATGATGCTGTGAAAGTGTTGCACTCAATATGCCAGGAAACATGGAAAACTCAGCAGTGGGCACAGGACTGGAAAAGGTCAGGATTTATTCCAATCCCAAAGAAAGGCAATGCCAAAGAATGCTCAAACTATTGCACAACTGCACTCATGCACACCCTAGTAAAGTAATGCTCAAAATTCTCCAAGCCAGGCTTCAGCAATAGGTGAACTGTGAACTTCCAGATGATCAAGCTGGTTTTAGAAAAGGCAGGAAAACCAGAGATCAAATTGCCAACATCTGCTGTATCATTGAAAAAGCAAGAGAATTCCAGAAACACACACACACACACACACACACACACACACACACACAAACCTCTCTCTGTTTTATTGACTATACAAATGCCTTTGACTGTGTGGATCACAATAAACTCTGGAAAATTCTGAAAGAGATGGGAATACCAGACCACCTGACCTGCATCTTGAGAAATCTGTATGCAAGTCAGGAAGCAACAGTTAGCACTAGACACTGGACAAGGAAAAACAGACTGGTTCCAAAGAGGAAAAGAAGTACGTCAAGGCTGTATATTGTCACTCTGCTTATTTAACTTACAGGCAGAGTACATCATGAGAAATGCTGGGCTGGATAAAGCACAAGCTGGAATCAAGATTGCCAGGAGAAATATCAATAACTTCAGATATGCAGATGACACCACCCTTATGGCAGAAAGCGAAGAACTAAAGAGCCTCTTGATGAAAGTGAAAGAGGAGAGTGAAAAAGTTGGCTTAAAGCTCAACATTCAGAAAACTAAGATCATGGCAATCTGGTCTCATCACTTCATGGCAAACAGATGGGGAAACAGTGGCAGACTTTATTTTTTGGGCTCCAAAATCACTGCAGATGGTGACTGCAGACATGGAATTAAAAGATGCTTACTCTTTGGAAGGAAAGTTAAGACCAACCTAGACATCATATTAAAAAGCAGAGACATTACTTTGCCAACAAAGTTCCATCTAGTCAAGGCTATGGTTTTTCCAGTAGTCATGTATGGATGTGAGAGTTGGACTATAAAGAAAGCTGAGCACCAAAGAATTGATGCTTTTGAACTGTGGTGTTGGAGAAGACTCTTGAGAGTCCCTTGGACTGCAAGGAGATCCAACCAGTCCATCCTGAAGGAGATCAGTCCTGAGTGTTCATTGGAAGGACTGATGTTGAAGCTGAAACTCCAATACTTTGGTCACCTGATGCGAAGAACTGACTCATTTGAAAAGACCCTGATTCTGTGAAAGATTGAGGGCAGGATGGGAAGGGGAAGACAGAGAATGAGATGTTTGGATGACATCACTGACTTGATGGATATGAATTTGGGTAAACTCCAGGAGTTGGTGATGGACAGGGAGGCCTGGTGTATGTGGTCCGTAGAGTTGCAAAGAGTTGGACACTACTGAGTGACTGAACTGAACTGAACTAACACCATATGCAAAGATAAACTCAAAATGGATTAAAGACCTATATGTAAGACCAGAAACTATAAAACTCTTAGAGGAAAGTCAAGGCAGAACATTCAATGACATAAAAAAAAAAAAAAAGCAAGATCCTCTATTACCCACCTCTTAGAGTAACGGAAATAAAAACAAAAGTAAGTAAATGGGATATGATTAAACTTAAATGTTTTTGCACAGCAAAGGAAACTAAAAGCAGGTTAAAGACAACACTCAGAATCGGAGGAAATAATAGCAAATTAAACAACTGACAAGGGATTAATTTCCAATATATACAAGCAGCTCATACAACTCAATACCAGAAAAACAAATAATACCAATCACAAAGTGGGGAAATGATCTAAACAGACATTTCTCCAAAGAAGACACAGATGGCTAACAAACATGAAAAAATATTCAACATTGTTCATTACCAGAGAAACACAAATCAAAACTACAATGAGATATCACCTCACATTGGTCAGAATGGACATCATCAAAAAGTCTACAAACAATAAATTCTGGAGAGGATGTGGAAAAAAAGGGAATTCTCTTGCACTGTTGGTGGGAATGTAAAATGATACAGCCACTATGGAAGATGGTATGTAGATTCCTTAAAAAAAACTAGGAATAAACCACCATATGATCCAGCAATCCCACTCCTAGGTGTATACCCGGAGGAAACCACAACTGAAAAAGACACACATATCCCATTGCTCCTTGTAGCAGTATTTACAACAGCTAGAACATGGAAGCAACCTAGATGTCTACCAACAGATGAATGTATAAAGAAGCTGTAGTACATATACACAGTGGAAGAGTACTCAGCCATTAAAAGGAACACATCTTAGTCAGTTCTAATGAGGTGGAGGAACCTAGAACCTATTATACAGAGTGAAGTTAAGTCAGAAAGAGAAAGAGAAATATCATATACTAATGCATGTATATGGAATATAGAAATATGGTACTGAAGAATTTATTTTCAGGGAATAATGGAGAAACAGATAGAGAACAGACTTATGAACATGGGGAGAGGGGAGGAGAGGACGAGATGTACGGAGAGAATAACATGGAAACTTATATTACCATGTATAAAATAGTCAATGGGATTTTGCTGAATGTCTCAGGAAACTCAAATAGGGGCTCTGTATCAACCTAGAGGGGTGGAGATGGGGAGGGAGGTGGGAGGGAGGTTCAAGAGGGAGGGGATATATGTATACCTGTGGCTGATTCATGCTGAGGTTTGACAGAAAACAACAAAATTCTGTAAAGCAATTACCCTTCAATTAAAAAATAAATAAATTTTTTTTAAAAAGTGGAAAGACTCTATTATCAGAAGCATGTACAAGTCATTCACTTGGAGAAAAGCATAATATAAATAGTCCATTTGCCTTCAGCATTTGTTCAGATCAAATTGGAATGATGTCTTAGAAAACTAAAAATCTTTTAATGCATAGAAATGGCTACAGAAGATCTATTTTTCTTTCCATAAAAACTAAGCTGTATGTTGCCTTGAAGAAAAGAAAATAATGAATTTGGAATGTGACATTAATATTTTAAATATTGCCAGACT
The DNA here is from genome assembly GCF_023699985.2 of Odocoileus virginianus. Lineage (NCBI taxonomy): Eukaryota > Metazoa > Chordata > Mammalia > Artiodactyla > Cervidae > Odocoileus > Odocoileus virginianus. Next base: position 694,016 of record NW_027224353.1, read on the forward strand.
TGGTGATTTGTTTTTTATTTGCTATGGTCTACTGAAACTTGGAAGAAACTGGAAATGAATGCTGATTAGAAATTTAATCAAAGACTAATGAAGGCTTTTTTGCCCTTTATAGAACAATGATATTACATTTTTTCCCCAAAGTCCATGCTTCCTAACAAAAATGAAACTAGGACTGTGATGCAAATTCACAAATGGCCATGGATTTGTAAATGTGCATAAAATGTGCCAAGAGACACTGATGTGAACATATTTCAAAATAAGTTTAGATCATATAATAGTTTGCAATACAGAAGATTAACTAGTTGGTAAAAGTCAGTGATGTAATTCTAAGATCTAATTAATGAATTTACAATTTTCTGTCTCACCCATGTTCCCACCCTACCTGACATTCAGCCTAGTGGCAGACAGGCAATAGACTAGTCACAATAGTATGTGTATTGACTATGACAGGAATGTTTTGAAAGTTACAAGGACTGTATTCAATGAACACTGAACCAACACTTGTTGGTTGAGGGCAAGTTTTCTAGAGAAAATGACATTTATGTTAGAGCCTTAACATCTAAACTTAAATTCTTCCCCAAGGGAATCAGTCATCATTTGATGTTTTCTAACATATAGTCACATTTAATAAAATAGAACTTTAATATGTCAGAGTCTCAATAAGTGTTTGATGACTTATTTTTTTTTCTTTTCCAACAAATTTCAACCTATTTTATGCTATTTTTAAAACTGCTTTTATCAGTGCAACACATCTACACTATTTTAAAAATTATAAAATATTGGCAGCTATATAATGAAAAGTCTACCCCATATCCTAACAGGAAACTTTAAAATCAATCATCTCAAACATTTTAACCATTTCTTTACTTCCCTACCTACAAATTCTCAACATTACTTTTATCCTGAGCTCTCTCTTGACTTTTCCATTTTGGACACTATTGTATTCTCTCTGTAGAAGATGAAAATTCAGCAATTTTTTCAACACTCCCTTCCCCACAAACATTCACATATAAACAGAACATACTCTCACAAACATACTCACAAAAGCATTTTCTTACCTTATTTCCTTACTATGGTTATATCACAATGGCATCACTATTTGTATTATAATGACAATGATAAATCCTGTAGTAAAGTTCCATTTTCCATTATATTATAATTTTCTACGCAGGATGAATAATTGCTTAAATATTTAAATCTGGTTACTCATTAAAATGGGGCTTCCCTGGTGGCTCAGTAGATAGTCTGCCTGCAATACAGGAGACCCCAGGTTCAATTCCTGGGTCAGGAAGATCCCCTGGAGAAGGGAATGACAACCCACTCTAGTATTCTTGCCTGGAGAATCCCATAGACAGAGGAGCCTGGCGGGCTACAGTCCATATGGTTGCAAGAGTCAGACATCCCTGAAGTGACTGAGCACGCACGCCTGCACTGACAAATGAACTTCTACCTAACTCTTCAAATACGGCACGGCATTCAATTTTATACAACTCCCACTAAATTACTGTACAGTTTGATTTTCTGGAAAATTCACTTATGTTAGATAAATGTGTTTCACTGTAACTTCCTCCATAATTGCTATCAGTATTTAGATATGGAGGGGGGGCATTCCTATTACCTCCCAGTCATGAATGTCTCAAGCCCAACAGAGTACCTGTCTCTTGACACACTGGCTGCACAGTATCCTTAAGTTAGCTGGATTTGGTAACTCTCACTGGCAACGAAAAATTCTTGATCAATATAGGGATATTTATCTTTTAACCACCACACTTCATGTATTTTTCTTGACCAACCAGAAAAGCTTCCGTTTTGATGTAGCCTCCAATGCATGTTTTACCATTTTAAGTCACAGGAAGTTGTGGTCAAAGATCCTGTTGAAATGAAAATTAATTAGCCTCAGGATCTCCCTGGTGATTCAGTAGTTGAGACTTCACTTTTCAATACAGGAGGTGCAGCTTCAATCACTGGTTGGGGAGCTAAGGTCATAGACACCTCATGGCTAAAATAAAAGAAAACCCAGAAAACAGAAGCAATACTGTAACAGACTCAATAAAGACTTAAAGAAAAAAAGGTCCATACCACAAAAGTCTTCAAATTAGAAAATATCTGCCCTATTTTCAACCTCCTGTAATCTGTAAGCCCAAGGAAGCCATCAATGAAGTGACCAACAACAGACATTGCTGTATTTATTTATTTTTTTATTCGTGTCCAACTCTTTTTTTTTTCCCATTTATTTTTATTAGTTGGAGGCTAATTACTTTACAATATTGTAGTGGTTTTTGCCATACAATGACATGAATCAGCCATGGATTTACATGTGTTCTCCATCCCGATCCCCCCTCCCACCTCCCTCCCCATCCCATCCCTCTGGGTCTTCCCAGTGCACCAGCTCTGAGCACTGTCTCATGCATCCAACCTGGGCTGGTGATCTGTTTCACCCTTGATAGTATACTTTTTCAATGCTATTCTCTCAGAACATCCCACCCTCACCTTCTCCCACAGAATCCAAAAGTCTCTTCTGTACATCTGTGTCTCTTTTTCTGCTTTGCATATAGGGTTCTGAATCAGTAAACCTATGGGTCACTTGAAGTAGAGGAATATCTCAAGAAAAACCATTACACACTGATCACACAAGCAAAAGTTCTTTTGGAGAAGATCAAGAACATATTGTGAGGGAAAAATGAATAACAATGGTCCTTGAGGATTTAGCCAAAATGGGTCCTTTATTATCTCAAAGAGCACATCTCATTTTATGTCTAATTAGGTCAGTCTAAACTATGTTGCTATGAAAAGAAAATCATTAGTAAAGGAAACTAAAGACTTTCATATTACCAGAACAGAATGCTTCAATTTAAGGGTATTTAACACCACTCTTCTGAGAGCAAACTTAATTCCTTTTGATTAACTTAGTGACTTCTGCACTGCTAATAATACTGTGGGTTTGTTGTTTTATATTATTGCAGCTCATGACTTTCTTTACTTAGATAAAGATGATTTAAAGGGCTCCAAAGGCTTACAATAGAAAGTCAAGTCACATTTCATTTCGTTGTAAAATTTATGCATTCAAAAACCATGCATTTCTAATTAAAATTGAGAGACAGTAAGTACAAAAATGGCCACACTCATAATTCCAACTATCATCTACTTCTTTTATTGTCTAAATTGGTTCCATTAAAACTTGGTCATCTAAGGGGATATAAACAAACATCAAGGATTTTTTGCAGTATATATGTTCATTTTTCACAAGGTCATAGCTCTGGCTCCATCTCAAAATATTTGGACATTATGTTTGTTAATTTGCAAATGCTGTATGGAAATTCAATAGGCATTTGAGTTTTCTTATTTAAGGGTTTTTAATTTTAAAGCTCTCACTGGGGCTAATTTGAATGCATCTAACTGTGAAAACAATGTTATAACATTATTCTTTCATTGTGAGCCAATTCAGGGGATCCAGGTTTCTGAACTACTGAAAGGTCCTTCAAAAGAGATTTAATGTTTTTGCTTTGTTTCAGAAAAAGCCTCAATATAACACCAAGCACCTTACCTTGATTCAAATTGAATATCACTGCTTCATGATTAGGTAAGCCATAACAAATACCAGTTTCTATTTCTATGTTTCACCTGCTATTTCTACCATATTTTATTCATTTTTCCTCGGTAAAAATTATTCCCCAGGAGTGAGTGAGTTACAAGATTCTAAAGATAAAAAGAACACTGTCAGTTTAGGAATGATGTAATTATAGAAAACAGACATTATGTTTGTCAAATCATTGCTTAGGACACATTCATATACTATTATAAAATGTAGGTACTGTAAGCATAATAAAAAGGTAAAACAAGTTAAAAAAGCTTCATGAAAGTAGCAAAAAATAAGATTTGGGCTTAAGGACTCTATTTAAGACACACATTTAATAGCCTGTATATTTCATTGGCATTTTGTAGAGATCACCTATCCTTTTCATCTTATTTTATACTATTTGTCTTTTGGATATTTATGAATGTGTTACTACATCTTATGACCATGTCATGCAACCATGTTATTGCTAATACTCCTGAACTGACTGCTGAAATACCAATGAGTATTATTATATAAGACTAAAGCATATGATATTTATTTTTTCTAAGAAGTATTTTGGACTCCTATATCCCCCCCTTAAGCAAAGTTTTTTTCTGTATAATAACTACCATTGGTTTCTACCCTGGATATTATATTGTGATGTTGTTCAGTTGCTCAGTCATGTCCGACTCTTTGTGACCCCATGGACTGCAGCATGCCAGGCTTCCCTGTCCTTCACTATCTCTCAGAGTTTGCTCAAACTCATGTCCACTGAATCAGTGATGCCATCCAACCATCTCATCCTCCGTCAACATTAATGTTATTATATGGCCAATATAATTTTCTGGGTTAGCTATGAGGATGGATCATTTGATTAAGTTATTATTTTTGAAATGGTATTGGTATTTTTAGATGGCAGACACACTAAAACCATAATCACAGAAAACTAGCCAATCTGATCACAGGACCACAGTCCTGTCTAACTCAATGAAACTAAGGACGGTCAGGTCAGGGTGGAAAGGTCTGACAGAATGTGGTCCACTGGAGAAGGGAATGGCAAACCACTTCAGTATTCTTGCCTTGAGAACCCAATGAACAGTATGAAAAGGCAAAATGATAGGATACTGAAAGAGGAACTCCCCAGTTCGGTAGGTGCCCAATATGCTAATGGAGATCAATGGAGAAATAACTCCAGAAAGAATGAAGGGATGGAGCCAAGGCAAAAACAATACCCAGTTATGGATGTGACTGGTGATAGAAGCAAGGTCCGATGCTGTAAAGAGCAATATTGCATAGGACCCTGGAATGTTAGGTCCATGAATCAAGGCAAATTGAAAGTGGTCAAACAGGAGATGGCAAGAGTGAATGTCGACATTCTAGGAATCAGAGAACTAAAATGGACTGGAATGGGTGAATTTAACTCAGATGACCATTATATCTACTACTGTGGGCAGGAATCCCTTAGAAGAAATGGAGTAGCCATCATAGTCAACAAAAGAGTCTGATGCAGTATTTGGATGCAATCTCAAAAATGACAGAATGATCTCTGTTCGTTTCCAAGGCAAACCATTCAATATCATGGTAATCCAAGTCTATGCCCCAACCAGTAATGCTGAAGAAGCTGAAGTTGAATGGTTCTATGAAGATCTACAAGACCTTTTAGAACTAACACCCCAAAAAGATGTCCTTTTCATTATAGGGGACTGGAATGCAAAAGTAGGAAGTCAAGAAACACCTGGAGTAACAGGCAAATTTGGCCTTGGAGTATGGAATGAAACAGGGCAAAGGCTAATAGAGTTTTGCCAAGAGAATGCACTGGTGATAGCAAATACCTCTGTCAACAACACAAGAGAAGACTCTACACATGGACATTACCAGATGATCAACACCAAAATCAGATTGATTATATTCTTTGCAACCAAAGATGGAGAAGCTTTATGCAGTCGGCAAAAACAAGACCAGGAGCAGACTGTGGCTCAGATCATGAACTGCTTATTGCCAAATTCAGACTTAAACTGAAGAAAGTAGGGAAAACCACTAGACCATTCAGGTATGACCTAAATCAAATCCCTTATGACTATACAGTGGAAGTGAGAAATAGATTTAAGGGACTAGATCTGATAGACAGAAAGCCTGATGAACTATGGACGGAGGTCCATGACATTGTACAGGAGACAGGTATCAGGGCCATCCCCACGGAAAATAAACACAAAAAGGAAAAATGGGGTTGTCTGAGGAAGCCTTACAAATAGCTCTGAGAAGAAAAGAAGCAAAAAGCAAAGGAGAAAAAGGAAAGATATTCCCATCTGAATGCAGAATTCCAAAGAATAGCAAGGAGAGATAAGAAAGCCTTCCTCAGTGATCAATGCAAAGAAATAGAGGAAAACAATAGAATGGGAAAGACTAGAGATCTCTTCAAGAAAATTAGAGATATCAAGGGAACATTTCATGCAAAGATGGGTTCAATAAAGGACAGAAATGGTATGGACCTAACAGAAGCAGAAGATATTAAGAAGAGGTGGCAAGAATACACAGAAGAACTATACAAAAAAGATCTTCATGACCCAGATAATCACAATGGTGTGATCACTCACCTAGAGCCAGACATCCTGGAATGTGAAGTCAAGTGGGCCTTAGGAAGCATCACTACGAACAAAGCTAGTGGATGTGATGGAATTCCAGTTGAGCTATTTCAAATCCTGAAAGATGATGCTGTGAAAGTGTTGCACTCAATATGCCAGCAAATTTGGAAAACTCAGCAGTGGCCACAGGACTGGAAAAGGTCAGTTTTCATTCCAATCCCTAAGAAAGGCAATCCCAAAGAATGCTCAAACTACCGCACAATTGCACTCATCTCTCACGCTAGTAAAGTAATGCTCAAAATTCTCCAAGCCAAGCTTCAGCAATACGTGAACCGAGAACTTCCAAATGCTCAAGCTGGTTTTAGAAAAGGCAGAGGAACCAGAGATAAAATTGTCATTATCCACCAGATCATCGAAAAAGCAAGAGAGTTCCAGAAAAACATCTATTTCTGCTTTATTGACTACCCCAAAGCCTTTGACTGTGTGGATCACAATAAACTGTGAAAAATTCTGAAGGAGATGGGAATACCAGACCACTTGACCTGCCTCTTGAGAAACCTGTATGCAGGTCAGGAAGCAACAGTTAGAACTGGACATGGAACAACAGACTGGTTCCAAATAGGAAAATGGAGTATGTCAAGGCTATATATTGTCACCCTGCTTATTTAACTTATATGCAGAGTACATCATGAGAAACGCTGGGCTGGAAGAAGCACAAGCTGGAATCAAGATTGTCAGGAGAAATATCAATAACCTCAGATATGCAGATGACACCACCATTATGGCAGAAAGTGAAGAAGAACTAAAGAGCCTCTTGATGAAAGTGGAAGAGGAGTGAAAAAGTTGGCTTAAAGCTCAACATTCAGAAAACTAGTATCATGGCATCTGGTCCCATCATTTCAAGGCAAATAGATGGGGAAACAGTGGAAACAATGGCAGATTTTATTTTTATGGGCTCTAAAATCACTGCAAATGGTGATTGCAGCCATGAAATTCAAAGATGCTTACTCCTTGGAATGGCAACCCACTCCAGTATTCTTGCCTAGAGAATCCTGTGGATGGAGGAGCCTGGTGGGCTGCCGTCTGTGGGGTCACACAGTCGGACATGACAGAAGCGACTTAGCAGACTCCTTGGAAGTAAAGTTATGACCAACCTAGACAGCATATTAAAAAGCAGAGACATTACTTTGCTAACAAAGTTCCATCTAGTCAAGGCTATGGTTTTTCCAGTTGTCATATATGGATGTGAGAGTTGGACTATTAAAAAAGCTGAGCGCCAAAGAATTGATACTTTTGAACTGTGGTGTTGGAGAAGACTCTTGAGAGTCCCTTGGACTGCAAGGAGATCCAACCAGTCAATTGTAAAGGAAATCAGTCCTGAATATTCATTGGAAGAACCAATGATGAAACTGAAATGCCAATACTTCGGCCACCTGATGTGAAGAGTTGATTCATTTGAAAAGACCCTGATGCTGGAAAAGACTGAAGTCAGGAGGAGAAGGGAATGACAGAGGATGTGATGGTTACGTGGCATCACAGACTCAATGGACATGAGTCTGAGCAAGCTCTAGGAGTCGGTGATGGACAGGGAGGCCTGACTTGCGTGGGGTCGCAAAGAGTTGCACACGACCGAGTGACTGAACTGAACTGATGTGTAATATCCTGAAGTAGCAAACAACTCTAATGGCCATCAACACTAATATGAATAAATGAATGGGATTACTAATAAATAACTACATTTATAAGAACAAAAACAAGACTTCAAAAATATAAATTTGAGCAAAAACCAGCATAATAGAATGCTTTTTTATTATTTGATTTATATAAATTTCAGGAACATATATTATAGTGGGGTAAATGTCAGAGCAGCCTTTACTTTTATAAAATAAATGAAAAGCTCATAAATTGAAGGGGGCATGAGAATTTCTGCTAACTTTCTGGAAATACTTTATTTGTTGAACTGGTGGTACTTATATGGTTGTGTTCATAGCTGTGTACTGAAAGTTTACTTAACTGTACACTCATGATTCATGTACTTCTTCTGTAGGTAAATTAAATTTCAATTATATATATATATATATATTTCCATTTATTTTTATTAGTTGGAGGCTAATTACTTTACAATATTGCAGTGGTTTTTGCCATACACTGACATGAATCAATCATGGATTTACATGTGTTCCCCATCCTGATCCCCCCTCCCACCTCCCTCCCCATCCCATCCCTCTGGATCATCCCAGTGCACCAGCCCCGAGCACTTGTCTCATGCATCCAACCTGGACTGGCGATCTGTTTCACACTTGATAATATACATGTTTTGATGCTGTTCTCTCAGATCATCCCACCCTTGCCTTCTCCCATAGAGTCCAAAAGTCTGTTCTATACATCTGTGTCTCTTTTTCTGTCTTGCATATAGGGTTATCATTACCATCTTTCTAAATTCCATATATATGTGTTAGTATGCTGGATTGGTGTTTATCTTTCTGGCTTACTTCACTCTGTATAATGGGCTCCAGTTTTATCCATCTCATTAGAACTGATTCAAATGAATTCTTTTAATGGCTGAGTAATATTCCATTGTGTATATGTACCACAGCTTCCTTATCCATTATCTACTTTTGGGCATCTAGGTTGCTTCCATGTCCTGGCTATTATAAACAGTGCTGTGATAAACATTGGGGTACATGTGTCTCTTTCAGATCTGGTTTCCTTGGTGTGTATGCCGAGGAGTAGGATTTCTGGGTCATATGGCAGTTCTATTTCCAGTTTTTTTAAGGAATCGCCACACTGTTCTCCATAGTGGCTGTACTAGTTTGCATTCCCACCAACAGTGTAAGAGGGTTCCCTTTTCTCCACACCCTCTCCAGCACTTATTGCTTGTAGACTTTTGGATAGCAGCCATTCTAACTGGCATGTAATGGTACCTCATTGAGTTTTGATTTGCATTTCTTTGATAATGAGTGATATTGAGCATATTTTCATGTGTTTGTTAGCCATCTGTATGTCTTCTTTGGAGAAATATATGTTTAGATCTTTGGTCCATTTTTTGATTGGGTCATTTCTTTTTCTGGAATTGAGCTGCAGGAGTTGCTTGTATATTTTTGAGATTAATCCTTTGTCTGTTTCTTCATTTGCTATCATTTTCTCCCATTCTGAAGGCTATCTTTTCACTTTGCCTATAGTTTCCTTTGTTGTGCAAAAGCTTTTAAGTCTAATTAGGTCCCACTTGTTTATTTTTGCTTTTATTTCCAATATTCTGGGAGGTAGGTCCATAGTTTTGGAAGTTTTGGCCACAGCAATCAGAACAGAAAAAGAAATAAAAGGAATCCAGATAGGAAAAGAAGTGAAACTCTCACTGTTTGCAGATGACATGATCCTCTACATAGAAAACCCTAAAGACTCTACCAGAAAATTACTAGAGCTAATCAATGAATATAGTAAAGTTGCAGGATATAAAATTAACACACAGAAATCCCTTGCATTCCTATACACAAACAATGAGAAAACAGAAAGAGAAATTAAGGAAACAATACCATTCACTATTGCAACAAAAAGAATAAAATACTTAGGAGTATATCCACCTAAAGAAGCAAAAGACCTATATATAGAAAGCTATAAAACACTCATGAAAGAAATCAAAGGGGACACAAATAGATGGAGAAATATACTGTGTTCATGGATTGGAAGAATCAATATTGTGAAAATGAGTATACTATCCAATCTATAGATTCAATGCAATCCCTATCAAGCTACCAACGGTATTTTTCACAGAACTAGAACACATAATTTCACAGTTTGTATGGAAATACAAAAAGCTCGAATAGCCAAAGCAATCTTGAGAAAGAAGAATGGAACTGGAGGAATTACCTGCCTGACTTCAGGCTCTACTACAAAGCCACAGTCATCAAGACAGTATGGTACTTGCACAAAGACAGAAATATAGATCATTGGAACAAAATAGAAAGCCCAGAGATAAATCCATGTACCTATAGGCACCTTATCTTCGACAAAGGAAGCAAGAATATACAATTGAAAAAAGACAACCTCTTTAACAAGTGGTGCTGGGAAAATTGGTCAACCACTTGTAAAAGAATGAAACTAGAACACTTTCTAACACCATACACAAAAATAAACTCAAAATCGATTAAATATCTAAATGTAAGACCAGAAACTATAAAACTCCTAGAGGAGAACATAGGCAAAACACTCTCCGACATAAATCATAGCAATTATATATTTTAAAATTATGAATTCTGTTTATGTAGATGGTTTTAAGAATATGTCTTAGGTTTTTGAAGAGTAATCTTCTGAAAGTCCAACTTTTTAAGAACAATTTTTTCTAGCTTCTTAAACTGTTTTGTGTCCTGGATTATGAGAATGATCACAATTTTTCATTTTATGCATAATTCATTCAAAATTACTACATTCAATGTAAATGAAGAAGAAGTGCAAACATCATTTTATATGTGAAACACCACTGGGTGACTAGCCCTATATGCATCTTATATCACATAATCATATTTTATATTTTGGGATGGATATAGAAGAGCTCAAACAGACAACAAAAATGCTTTCACAGTGAATACCTGACTGACTGTAGCCATGAGTCTATTCCACAATGTAGTTTCAAATGTCATATTAAGTTGTAAGTTATTATTCCTATAAAACTGTAAGCTGCTACAACACCAAAACTACTGGTGAATAACTGATCAGGACACAATAATTTATTTACTAATTTAAAAATATTTTCTGTGCTTTCATGCCTGCTGATACAGCACATTCCATCTTAGCAAACTGTCTTGTAAAACATCTTCTAAGGTTCTGAAATAAATTCTAAATATTGGAAATAAAGCAGCAAAATAGGAACAGAGCCAGTAAGTTTCCTTTAAAAAAGAAAGGTCAGGTTTCACGTTAGAAAAATAAAAGTTCTAGCTAAATGGCAACTCACTGCAGTCATTATTATATAACTCTGGATGCAATATGGAAATGCAGGTTAAAATATTCCTGGTCACTGAATAATGCCATAGGCCTTGTAAGAGAAGCAGCAGGAAAGCAAGAGGATGAGCTTGAGGTCACAGTCTGTCACTCACCAGATGTGTCGCCATGAGACCATTTAGCTTCTCAATCTAAAAAAAAAGAAAGAATAATTTTGAACTCCAAGGTATTTGATAAGCATGCTTTAAAATTGTTGCTTTCTTTCTCTAAGGCACTTCCAGAAGCAGACAGAAAAATATGTGACTTGATTAAAGATCTCTAATGATTTTTGAAATGTCTTTACATTTTATTAACTGATAGATTAAAATATAGTTATGTGTCTGATTCTTGAATTATAATTAGAAATGCTCTATTTTTGTTTCTGGCTACTCTAATTATAAGTATTATTCTGTGCAAATAATACATGTTCCATGCAAATGACACATTTATTTACTTCCCCAGTTTCTTATTATTACTTTGATTTAAGCATATGTTGTCTGAATATATCCCCCTGCACAAATGATAATTTTATTATCAAATTGTAGCTCCAATTATAAGTGGTATTAAATTTATTCATCCACAGACTTCTTTTGCTACAAGTACATTAATCAGTATAATAGATGCAAAACTGTAAATATGCTAGAAAAAAATGAAAGGAAGATGCTTGAGTAATTATATTATACAGTATTAACTATTTCATATTTTTGTATATTAACCAAGAATAACAATTAATGGAAAACCTTCTGGGAGAAAATATGATTTTCTGTAGCAAGCTACAGATGCTTGCTCCTTGGAAGAAAAGGCTATGACAAACTTATATGGTATACTAAAAAGCAGAGACATCAGTTTACCAACAAAGTTCCCTATATTCAAAGCTATGGTGTTTTCAGTACTCATGCATGGATGTGAGAACTAGATCATAAAGAAGGCTGGGTACCAATGAACTGACACTTTTGAATTCTGATGCTAGAGAAGACGCTTTTGAGAGTCCCTTGGACAGTAAGGAGATCAAACCAGTCAATCCTAAAGGAAATCAACCCTAAATATTCATTGGAAGGACTGATGCTGAGACTGAAACTCCAATATTTTGGCCACCTGATGCAAAGAGTTGACTCATTAGAAAAGACCCAGATGCTGGGAAAGAATGAGGGTGGGAGCAGAAAAGGATGACAGAGGATGAGATAGTTAGATAGCATCACCGACTCAGTGGACATGAGTCTGAGCAAACTCTGGGAGATGGTGAAGGACAGGGAAGCCTGGCATGCTGCAGTTCATGGGGTCACAAAGAGTCAGACAGGACTTAGTGACTGAACAACAACATTCCTTCAGTAAAACATTTACTGACCACCTACTTCGTGATCATAACTGCAACCTATAAAGTAGGAATATAAAAGGAACTAGAGATAAGAATCTGTTTTAACAAAACTTAAATTTGTGGGAAGGAGAGAGAGGGCAAATAGTAAGCAAATGACAGATGACCTATATTCAGACAGTGATAAATGTCATCAAGAAAATGAAACTGAATGACCGAAGATGGTGATATCCAGCAGGACCCTGGGGGGCTCTTGAGCACAAAGCCTTTCTGTGTTCCCATTTCTTGATTCAGGAAATAGGCTTCATTTAGCCTCCATAACCTTCCTGAGTTCCAAAGGGGAGATCCAAGCAGTTGTTCATTAGGTAAGGAGGCGATAGAGACAAAGGAGAAAGTGACAGTCAAGAGAAATAACAGTGCAGCCTTGGGGCAGCATCCTGGCTCCCTATCAAAGATACATACAACAATACTTGAGCTGTTTTACAGACATCAAAATCCCTACCAGGTGGGAGAAGTTAACTGTATGCTGCCCACAAGCACACAGACCCCAGATTGGTTAGAACAGAAGGTTGATGATGCTGACTCCCACTTACCTCACCACCAATCAATCAGAAGAATGTCCACAAGCTGATCACGCCCTCTTTGAACCATGATTATAAGACTTCTCACTATCCCTTCCAAGTCGGGACACACAGTTTTGAGGGCATTAATCCAGCGTGGCCCCCTTTGCTTGGCAAAGCAATAAAACTATTCTTTTCTACTTCAATCGACAATCTGTCTCTGAGATTGAATTAGATGCTGCGGTATAGAGGCCGAACTTCCAGTTCAATGGTAAGCAGAGAAATAAACTAGAGTGGTCACTTATCCTAGGTAAGATTGGTTGAGCTATGCCAGACCTAAAAGATTGATGTAGATTTGAGAATTAGAGAAAAGCATGACATGAAATCAGTTGTATTGGTCTTAACTGAGTTTTACTATTCAGTTCAGTTCAGTTGCTCAGTCGTGTCCAACTCTTTGAGACCCCATGAATCACAGCACACCAGGCCTCCCTGTCCATCACCAACTCCCGGAGTTTACTCAAACCCATGTCCATCGAGTCAGTGATGCCATCCAGCCATCTCATCCTCTGTTGTCCCCTTCTCCTCCTGCCCCCAATCCTTCCCAGCATCAGGGTCTTTTCCAATGAGTCAGCTCTTCGCATCAGGTGGCCAAAGTATTGGAGTTTCAGCTTCAGTATCAGACATTCCAATGAACACTCAGGACTGATCTCCTTTAGGAGGGCCTGGTTGGATCTCCTTGCAGTCCAAGGGACTCTCAAGAGTCTTCTCCAACACCACAGTTCAAAAGCATCAATTCTTCGGTGCTTAGCTTTCTTTATAGTCCAATTCTCACATTCTTACATGACCATTGGAAAAACCACAGCCTTTATTAGATGGACCTTTGTTGGCAAAGTAATGTCTCTGCTTTATAATATGCTGTCTAGGTTGGTCATAACTTTCCTTCCAAGGAGTAAGCGTCTTTTAATTTCATGGCTGCAATCACCATCTGCAGTGATTTTGGAGCCCAGAAAAATAAAGTCAGCCACTGTTTCCATTGTTTCCCCATCTATTTGCCATGAAGTGATGGGACCAGATGCCATGATCTTAGTTTTCTGAATGTTGAGCTTTAAGCCAAATTTTTCACTCTCCTCTTTCACTTTCATCAAGAGGCTCTTCACTTTCTGCCATAAGGGTGGTATCATCTGCATATCTGAGGTAATTGATATTAGTAGTCTGTTCTTTATGTCCGCTAATTATCCAATTTCCATATTTGAATTATCACATTGGCATTAAAAAGGAGATGCACTATCAGGTCACATCCAGAAGCACTGAGTCCAGCCGGGAAAGATGAGATAATCCTTCTCTAGAAATGATAGAATGGTCCCTCCCACTGGAAATGGAGAGAATATGGAGAGAATGTGGTAAAGCCAAGTTTCATTTTGAAGAGAAAGGTGATATTCTATTACCAATGGAATAGATGTGCAGATGAAGGACATGGGAATAATTAAGGATGCTTCTAATATTAGGTGATTTAGTATCAAAGTAGAAGATGGTGCCATTTACTAAAATGTAGGTAACTTGGGGTACACAGACACAGAGCAGGTTAAATGGAGAATGCAAAGCTACCTTATTAAGCTTAGATGTCTGGAGAACATATCCAATTTGAGATACCTGTATTCTATTCATGTGCCTGAAATTTAGGAATTTTCATCACAAAGATGATATTTAATATTCATGAGGCTAGAGGAGATCACCAAAATGTGGCATATTAAAAAATATAGTGGGCAAAAGTCCTAAACAGATATTTCTCCAAAGAAGACATATGGATGGCTAATAAACACATGAAAATATGTTCAACATCACTCATCATTCAGTTCAGTTCAGTCTCTCAGTTGTGTCCGACTCTTTGCAACCCCATGAATCACAGCATGCCAGGCCTCCCTGTCCATCACCAACTCCCGGAGTTCACTCAAACTCATGTCCATCAAGTCAGTGATGCCATCCAGCCATCTCATCCTCTGTCATCCCCTTCTCCTCCTGCCCCCAATCCCTCCCAGCATCAGGGTCTTTTCCAATGAGTCAACTCTTCGCATGAGGTGGCCAAAGTACTGGAGTTTCAGCTTCAGCATCAATCCTTCCAGTGAACACCCAGGACTGATCTGCTTTAGGATTAACTGGTTGGATCTCCTTGCAGTCCAAGGGACTCTCAAGAGTCTTCTCTAACACCATAGTTCAAAAGCATCAAATTTCTGGCCCTCAGCTTTCTTCACAGTCCAACTCTTATATCCATACATGACCACTGGATAAACCATAGCCTTGACCAGATGGATCTTTGTTGGCAAAGTAATATCTCTGCTTTTTAACATGCTATCTAGGTTGGTCATAACTTTCCTTCCAAGGAGTAAGGGTCTTTTAATTTCATGGCTGCAGTCACCATCTGCAGTGATTTTGGAGCCCAAAATAATAAAGTCTGACACTGCTTCCACTGTCTCCCCATCTATTTCCCAAGAGGTGATGGGACCTCAAAACCACAATGAAATATCATGTCATGCCTTCAGAATGGCTGCCATCAAAATGTCTACAAACAATAAATGCTGGAGAGGGTGTGGAGAAAAGGGAACCCTCTTACACTGCTGGTGGGAATGCAAACTAGAACAGCCACTATGGAGAACAGTGTGGTGATTCCTTAAAAAAACTGGAAATAAACTGCCATACGACCTAGTAATCCCACTGCTGGGCATACACACTAAGGAAACCAGAATTGATAGATACATGTGTACCCCAATGTTCATCACAGCACTGTTTACAATAGCTAGGGCATGGAAGCAACCTAGATATCCATCAGCAGATGAATGGATAAGGAAGTTGTGGTACATACACACAATGGAATATTACTCAGCTATAAAAAGGAACACATCAAAGTTCTAGTGAGGTAGATGAAATAAGTCAGAAAAAGAAACACCAATGCACTATATTAATGCTTATATGTAGAATTCAGAAAGACAGTAATGATAATCCTATATGTAAGGCAGCAAAAGAGACACATATGTAAAGAAGAGACCTTTGGAATATGTGGTGAAGGCTACTGAGAGAATAGCATTGAAACACATATATTACCATATGTAAAATAGATGACCAGTGCAAGTTTGATGCATGAAGCAGGGCACTCAAAGCCAGTGCTCTGGGACAACCCAGAGGGATGGGGTAAAGGGGGAAGTGGGGCGGTGAAGGGCGAGGGGTGACACATGCGGATGGGGTAAAGGGGGAAGTGGGGGCGGTGAAGGGCGAGGGGTGACACATGCGGATGGGGTAAAGGGGGAAGTGGGGGGGGTGAAGGGTGAGGGGTGACACATGCGGATGGGGTAAAGGGGGAAGTGGGGGGGGTGAAGGGTGAGGGGTGACACATGCGGATGGGGTAAAGGGGGAAGTGGGGGCGGTGAAGGGTGAGGGCTGACACATGCGGATGGGGTAAAGGGAGAAGTGGGGGCGGTGAAGGGTGAGGGGTGACACATGCGGATGGGGTAAAGGGGGAAGTGGGGCGGTGAAGGGTGAGGGGTGACACATGCGGATGGGGTAAAGGGGGAAGTGGGGGCGGTGAAGGGTGAGGGGTGACACATGCGGATGGGGTAAAGGGGGAAGTGGGGGCGGTGAAGGGTGAGGGCTGACACATGCGGATGGGGTAAAGGGGGAAGTGGGGGCGGTGAAGGGTGAGGGGGTGACACATGCGGATGGGGTAAAGGGGGAAGTGGGGGGGGTGAAGGGTGAGGGGTGACACATGCGGATGGGGTAAAGGGGGAAGTGGGGGGGGTGAAGGGTGAGGGGTGACACATGCGGATGGGGTAAAGGGGGAAGTGGGGGCGGTGAAGGGTGAGGGCTGACACATGCGGATGGGGTAAAGGGAGAAGTGGGGGCGGTGAAGGGTGAGGGGTGACACATGCGGATGGGGTAAAGGGGGAAGTGGGGGCGGTGAAGGGGGCGGTGAAGGGCGAGGGGTGACACATGCGGATGGGGTAAAGGGGGAAGTGGGGGGGTGAAGGGTGAGGGGTGACACATGTGGATGGGGTAAAGGGGGAAGTGGGGGCGGTGAAGGGTGAGGGGTGACACAGGCACCCGTGGCTGTTTCAAGTCAATATATGGCAAAAACCATCACACACACTGTAAAGTAATTATCCTCCAATTAAATAAATATTTCTAAAAAGAAAAATATATGTATTTGGTTTTATTAATGTGAAACTTAACTATGTGATTTGCAAGTATGTTTGCCAGTGTGTAAATTTAAGCCTGAAACTCATTTCTATTAAAAGTAAAAATGGAAAACTTGAAAAAATTTGTAGGAGTGGTGAAATAAATGATTAATTGTTCAAAATAAATAAATACAAATATAAATATAGCAGAGAGAGACTTATATCAAGCTCTCTGGATTCCTGCATTAAAAATACATGTGAGGAGAAAGCACCACTAAAGGGATGCTGACAGCAAGTGAGAAAATTATTTCATATCTGCGAGCAAGGCAAGTTGGTGTTTCAAGGAGACTGCTAAACACTGAGATCAGACAACAACATTTAATGTGAATTCACTATGACTTAAAGAGAACAGTTCCAGGGAACTATTATTCTCTGCTTATTCTCACTCAGTATGTATTTGAAAAAACCTGTAAGGTGCTATCTATAAGTAGTTAGCATCTTTCCCTTATCTGTGCATAATGTTCTTTTAATTTGTTTTTGACAAAGTCATGAACTTTGAATTGCTTTGTGGCATTTTAATTTACTGTGATGCAATGAGTTTTTTTTTTAATGTTTATTTATTTAATAAGGGGTATTACTAGCTTTGCATGGAAGAAAGCACATTTCTACAAGTTACAATTGAAATGCAATTGGAGTGAATTGGCTAGAGAACAGGTGGTAAGGACTGTAGTCAATATCATAGAATACACTTTCTAAAATGTTCACTGTGAAAGAGAGGAAAAAGTAGGGTGATAAACATGAGCAAAGACAGATTTAAAGTTTTATAAATGCCTTTTTTGTTTGATTTTTTTAGGGCTATATTTCTTTTACTTCCATGTTAATGAAAATGATTTAGTACCACAGGAGAAATTTAGGATTCTGTATGAAGGTTATTTCAGGAATGAATTCTTTAAGAGGCCTAGAGGTTATGAGAATTTGAGAAAAAATGGAGGATCTGGACAAGACTTTGATAGGAACAGGAATTATCTTTTTTTCCTTTTAAGAAGCTCAAAGGCAGGAATTACGAGTGGAGAGGAAGGTAGTGTAGGATTACAAATATGAAGCATTTTAGGAGTCTTGCTTATATTCATTTTTTAAATGAATTATGAGGCAAATCTTGGGGAAGAAGAAGATTCAATTATTCAAAGTGTATAAAAAGGAAAGAGGATCTGAACTATTCTCGTTAGCTAACAACATAAATTTTCTTAAAAATGAAGAAAGACTTAAAATGATATGTTTTATTTATTTGATTATTTTATACTCCAACCATATTTAAAGGATTTAACTATAAATATTCATGATTTCTGGAATTCTGAGAAATCTAATGCATATTTCACCACAGAAAATTATTATTAACCTAAGATTTTGAAGTGAGTTTACTTCTTCTTGAATATAATATAAAGACTTAGATTGAGTTTGCCTAACCCCAGCTATATTTAAAGTGAGATGTTTAAAATTTATTTAAAATTAAGTACAGACAGGTTTTAATTCAGCAATTTTCCCCCATGAAAGGAACAATGTGATTTTGTCTCTTCCTGGACTGGCTTCATGTCGGGTCGGGGCTTGACTGCCTCTGCCCTCACCTCTAGGCAGGCATAAGCTCCCAGAGATTTCATATATTTTAGTCTAATATTTTGTCTTTCAAGTATACATTAATTTTGAAAATATATACACTGGTCTAATACTAAACTGACCTCTTTCTTGCTTTTCAATATCCTCTACACTCTTTTTCTAATATCAGTCTACCTAAACTAAGTTATAAACTTTATACATAATGATGTTAATCACATAATTATTTTGATAGCTGTGTGGAAATGCATTCAATCAACTAGAAGGAAGTGATAAACTAAATCATGGAGGAATGCAATCTCATGTAGTCACTGAAATATGACATTTATGAAAAGTTCTAATAAAAGATTTGTGTTACAATGTTAAATGAAAAAACATGAATTACACTGAATTACTTTTCATATTATCTACTTTGTTGCAAAAATTTTAAGCTAGCTTACAAAATCCTATATTATTCAACATGACAAAAATATGTTATACTGGATAAATGATTGAAAAGGAAAAATTATTAGGGAAAATAAAGTGAAACATTATTCAACTTTACTTCTGAAAATCTGCCAAAGGATGTTTTACACACTTACTGTATTTGGACACAAAATTTACTGTAAGCATCCTCAAAACCAGCTTTTCCTAATAAAAACCAAGTTCAGTTATATGATTTAGAGTATCTGCAAGAGAAGGCAAATCGGCTGTCTTAGGAAGAGCCAGTTAAACTTGACATATCACCTACTAGACTTTTCTGTGCTGTCTCAGACTCCTCAGCACTTTATGAGCAAATTTAGTTCTCTTCAGCAGGAAGGGAGATGAAACAGAAGAGAAACATTCAACCAGTTTTCTTAAAAACACCACTGTCATAAATGGATAAATAAAAAGAGTTGAATTATTCTCTGGCTCATTGAGAGACAATCCCAAAGATCCCAACTCATTTATCTGCAATTAAGTGAAAATTCCCCCTGCTGTTGCTGCTAATGAAGGTGATTAATTATTGTGTCTACACTATTGTTTAAGCAGAAAGAATAAGCCACTGATATGCTGGCCTATAATCATACTCTCTCCCTGATGTGGGAGGGACACAGCCCCACAATTCTGTGATTCCAAATCCTTGGGGCCAGATATATGTTTGAATCTATTTTTTAAACATTTTGATAAGTATTACATTACACAGATTGCAAGCTACGTTACACCTCATAAACAAACCTATTAATAATTTGGAGGGAAGCAACTGCATATTCTCACTTGGTCGGATGAAAAAATGACTATGAATAACATTAACAGCATGACAATTTAAAGCATGATTTGCTACCAAATACATTTATAAATGTTTATAATAAAAACAAACTCAGTTTTTACTTTTTTTTTTTTTTTTTTTTTTGGTTGTTTTTAGGAATGGTTGGATGTGGAATCTTGATCTGAGCATTGTGTGTGGGGTTGTTGTGAAGGTTAAATGTGGGGATTTAAAACATTTGATTGACACTTGCTGAAAGCTCATATACGTTACCTATTTTGCCTGCCTTTCTGGCAGACCCTAGGTCCTACCCAGCTTGCTGTTTTACAGGCCTGTGTTGTTGCAAACAGGGAGTGTAAGACAAGTATACATGCACACACAGCTGTTTTTCTATCATCTATCATTCATCTATCATCTATCCACATACATACATAAAATATAAACATTTGATAGAATCTGTTCCCCGTCTCTCTCCATCTTTCTGCATGTTTTAGGTATCTTTAGTAACTTTTCTATTTCAGAAATAAAAACTGTCAATAATCTATTTGTGACAGATTATTAGATTTCTACCTCCCGATGATAGTATTTACTTCTTGCCATTTTAATTTAATCACAAGATTACCAGCTGACCTGCACTAGAAACAGTTATAAAACTTGAGTGGGATGAACTGAGAGTGTAGCACTGGCACATACACACTCCATGTGTAAACAGACAGCTAGTGGGACGCTGCTGTAGGGCACAGAGAGCTCAGCTCAGCGCTCTGTGATGACCCGGAGGGTGGGATGGGGGGTGGGCAGAGGCTCAGGAGGGAGAGAATATATGTATACTTAACAACTGATTCACTTCACTGTATATGGGAAATTAACACAACATTATAAAGCAATTACACTCCAATACAAATAAAAAATAAAATTAGTCACCATTATCAACCTCAAGTGGTGCTTCTCAATGAATGGAGTGTTAGGCACTCAGTTGTGCTCCACTCTTGCCAACCCCATGGACTGCAGTCCACCAGGCTCCTCTGTCCATGGGATTTTCCAGGTAAGAGTACTGGAGTGGGTTGTCATTTCCTTCTCCAGGGGATCTTCCAGGCCCAGGGATTGAACCCAGGTCTCCTGCACTGCAGGCAGATTCTTTACTGACTGAACTATGAGAGAAGCCCACTTCTCAATATCTCTATTAAAAATGATTTGACTTCATCAATTATACACATCGATTGAACATCTACCCACAGTAAAAGATCCACTGCTGACTTTATGTTGCATTGCTCTCTCTGTAGAGAAATCTAACTGCACATGTTTCTGCATTGCTTAAATCATTATTATTCTTTATAAATCCACAGACGTACTAGATAGATTTGCCAAGGAATAATAAGTCTTCTTTCACTATAATAGAACCCACTCCATTAAGGCAAATGTTCATTAGTAACGTGTTTGTGCCTTGAGTGAGGACTACGTTATGAATCATTATTTCATTTTGGAGCAGATGATGTATGAAAAAATTCCAGGAAAACATCAAGCTGTCATCATTTGGGCTAATCCAAGTGATTCCAGAAAGCACTTTAACATCACAATTTTATACATAATGGACCAAGAAGGGAGAAATCTTGTTTCTGATTTGCAAGCTTGCTGTGATCAGCTCCCTGAAGTCACAGGAACCGAGGAAAATTGGCCAAAAATGACCTTTTGAAGGTGATGAAGTGAGGCTGATCATCGTGAAGGACATTGCCTCATACAGGGTAATTATTATGATGGCTCTTGCAAAAATAAGCTCTGATGCCACTAGAATAGATGGAACTTTAGACTAACCAGATAATATGTTTAGTGCACCTACTCTTACACAGTTTTAGAAAATAAACATTTGAAACATTGTAAAATTGAATACACTTGTCTCTAAATGTTACTGAAATTATTTTGAAATGGTTTTATGAGTAATACTGATTTTTTTATATTTTCTTTATTGTGATTTACTAAACTGAACTTCACACAACCCCAGAAAATAAGCACAATGTATATCACTGTATTACTGTGGAGGGAAAAGAGCATGGGAAGATTAAATAGCTTGCCTAATACCTCAACCAGAATTAAAATTCTAAAGGTCATGTTCATAAATACTAAAGAGTAGATATACTTGCTCATCTCAAAAAAATAAAAATCAAACTTAAAAGTATGGAGCAGATTTTAATAAGCTAGAGACACTTTTTTAAGCCTTTTATTTTATTTTCAGTCATGCAACACAGCATGTGGGGTCTTAGTTCCCTGACCTGGGATTGAATCAATGCCCCCTCCTGCACTGGAAGTACAGTTTTAACCACTGGACTGTCAGAGAAGTCCCTAGAGACTCTTTTTAATACTAGAACAAAAGTCTGGGAGTGTAGAATGGAGATCCAATAAGAGTTTAAAAATGGATCAGTAAAATCAAGTCATTGACTTATTTTAATCTTGACATTACATATACTGATATTTTTATATCTCTTTTATGGTTTCTATTCTTTCCAAAACCAATTTGGCAAAAATAAAAATTAAAAAAATGTGGAAGATGCCAGGAATAAGTAACAGTTATGCTAAATTATAAAACCACATAAATTAGCTTTCACTTCCAGCCTATATGAGCAGAGAACAGACTTAATTAGCTGATAGTGCTTGAAAGCAAATAGATCCTTGTCTGGGGAGAGAAGGAGCATAAGATGGGGAGAAATGAATTTCAAAGGGCATGAGGAAACTCTTGGAGGTAACAGGTTCAGAATCCTGATTGAGCCAATATTTTCAGAGATGTAAAAGGGAAGAATTTAGACAAAAAATTGGTGGCTATACCCCATTTAACTGGCATTTGACATACTGAATGTTGATGAGATAACCAAGAAGCTGTGAGTTTGGGAATTTTTATCTTCATGGATACTGAAACCACTGAGTTATCAGAGTAGAAATTATGAAGATTAGATATCTAACCAAGAATTACAATCATAGAGTGAGAGGCCAACTTGGGTATTTGAAAAATTCTTTCAATATGAAGAGATACAGGGTGGTTTACACTAATGACAGAAAATACAAACCTGAATGCTTTAAGGAAGACTAGAATAAGGAGGTTCCAGAAGCACCACTGGGGAGCAAAGCACTGAGATACAGATACCAGGAATTTAAAACCAGTGAGGTGCACGGAAAAATCACAAGAATATGAGCAGGGAGGTGCGGCAGGTACTCTGGAATCACTGAATTTTTTAGTGCATTTTTATAGAAAGTCTTGTATATTAAGATAGTTGAAGAGCCTAGTTGAGTTCCTTGACTTTAAATTGTATTCCCTTAGAAACTATATACCTGAAATTTACTCTCAGATTATGTCTCTTATTATTTTGAGGAAAACAAAATTTTAATTCTATACTTATGAAAAAAATAATTTTCCAACATAAAAAGTTAACATAACTCCAGGTAACAGTTAGTGTGTTAACTGCTAATATCCACACAGAATTTAATTAGACTTAATATCTATATCAATCAAAGTGTGGTTAGCCAGAAGCAATAGTATCTACTACTATGCTCAAAAGAATTGATTTATGGTTCACTGCTGTGCTGTAAAGATAATAAATAAAGAGCAAGAGAAGACATCACATTTTAATCCCATTAATACAAGTTGACAATTTTATTGATAAAGGTAAAGATCAAGTATTCCTATGTAGTAATATTTTCTAAATGACTATGTATTTTAGTCATTAAGTACCTAGAGCATAAATGCAAATGAAACTAAAATTAGTTGAACTAGAGAAATGAAAATGAGCACTACAGACAGCACATGAAAAAAATGTGTAAAATTCATTCCAATGATTTGATTCCTAATGTTTGAAACTTCCACCAGTAACTAATCCAAGATGCATGCAGAGAAATACATGTGTTAACTTTTATACATAATTAGCAACACTGTACATTATGTAGACAAAGGGTGAATATTTGTCTTATTCTGTAAATGTTACACTACTGAGTGAATGCTAACAAGATAACACAGTTCCCACCTTAGGGCTTTTGAACCTGGAATTCTATTCCCCAGTCTCTGTGCATGACTTGCTTCTCCTTGTCTTTCACCCTAGTTGTATATCTATTATCATCTTAGTACAAATTCAAAGAAAAATACTAATCTGTGAGTTACAGAAATTATTCAAACAATATAGTAAATTCCATCATCAGACATTAGGTTTAAAATTGATTCTTAAAGTACAAGCCAGTACCATACTGTCTTGATGACTGTGGCTTTGTAGTATAGTCTGAAGTCAGGCAGGCTGATTCCTCCAGTTCCATTCTTCTTTCTCAAGGTTACTTTGGCTATTCGAGGTTTTTTGTATTTCCATACAAATTGTGAAATTGTTTGTTCTAGTTCTGTGAAAAATACCGTTGGTAATTTGATAGGGATTGCATTGAATCTATAGATTGCTTTGGGTAGAATAGCCATTTTGACAATATTGATTCTTCCAATCCATGAACACGGTATATTTCTCCATCTGTTTGTGTCCTCTTTGATTTCTTTCATCAGTGTTTTATAGTATTCTATGTATAGGTCTTTTGTTTCTTTAGGTAGATATACTCCTAAGTATTTTATTCTTTTTGTTGCAATGGTGAATGGTATCGTTTCCTTAACTTCTCTTTCTGTTTTCTCATTGTTAGTGTATAGTCACCTTATCTTCGACAAAGGAGGCAAGGATATACAATGGAAAAAAGACAACCTCTTTAACAAGTGGTGCTGGGAAAACTGGTCAACCACCTGTAAAAGAATGAAACTAGAACACTTTCTAACACCATACACAAAAATAAACTCAAAATGGATTAAAGATCTAAATGTAAGACCAGAAACTATAAAACTCCTAGAGGAGAGCATAGGCAAAACACTCTCCGACATAAATCACAGCAGGATCCTCTATGACCCACATCCCAGAATTTTAGAAATAAAAGCAAAAATAAACAAATGGGACCTAATGAAACTTAAAAGCTTTTGCATAACAAAGGAAACTATAAGCAAGGTGAAAAGACAGCCCTCAGATTGGGAGAAAATAATAGCAAATGAAGCAACAGACAAAGGATTAATCTCAAAAATATACAAGCAACTCCTGAAGCTCAATTCCAGAAAAAGAAATGACCCAATCAAACAATGGGCCAAAGAACTAAACAGACATTTCTCCAAGGAAGACATACGGATGGCAAAAAAAACACATGAAAAGATGCTCAACATCACTCATTATCAGAGAAATGCAAATCAAAACCACAATGAGGTACCATTACACGCCAGTCAGGATGGCTGCTATCCAAAAGTCTACAAGCAATAAATGCTGGAGAGGGTGTGGAGAAAAGGGAACCCTCTTACACTGTTGGTGGGAATGCAAACTAGTACAGCCGCTATGGAAAACAGTGTGGAGATTTCTTAAAAAGCTGGAAATAGATCTGCCATATGACCCAGCAATACCACTTCTAGGCATACACACTGAGGAAAACAGATCCGAAAGAGACACGTGCACCCCAATGTTCATCGCAGCACTGTTTATAATAGCCAGGACATGGAAGCAACCTAGATGCCCATCAGCAGACGAATGGATGAGGAAGCTGTGGTACATATACACCATGGAATATTACTCAGCCATTAAAAAGAATTCATTTGAATCAGTTCTAATGAGATGGGTGAAACTGGAGCCCATTATACAGAGCGAAGTAAGCCAGAAAGATAAAGACCATTACAGTATACTAACACATATATATGGAATTTAGAAAGATGGTAACGATAACCCTATATGCAAAAAAAGAAAAAGGAGACTCAGATGTATAGAACAGACTTGTGGACTCTGTGGGAGAAGGCGAGGGTGGGATGTTTCAAGAGAACAGCATCGAAACATGTATATCTAGGGTGAAACAGATCACCAGCCCAGGTTGGATGCATGAGACAAGTGCTCGGGCCTGGTGCACTGGGAAGACCCAGAGGGATGGGGTGGAGAGGGAGGTGGGAGGGGGGACCGGGATGGGGAATACATGTAAATCCATGGCTAATTCATTTCAATGTATGACAAAAACCACTGCAATGCTGTAAAGTAATTAGCCTCCAACTAATAAAAATAAATGGAAAGAAAAAAAAATAAAGTACAAGCATTGAGGGTTTTTTTTGTCTTTTTCCCTTCTTTGTAATTTTCCTTTCTGTTACTAGTGCAACAATATCTGTATTTAGAGGCCTCCACTGGATTGGAAATATGATGGTCTAATAGTTGCAGATGGTCTACTTCAAGGATCATTTTGGCAACATTTTAATTCCAGGAAAACTTTCCTCTCCAATTTAGCATCATTTTGAACTTCTGCTGACATTTCTTTAACTGTTCTTTATCAAAGAATTGCTGACAATTTATGAAATAATTTTTTTTAGTCTGAGAAAAACTTGATTACAAAAATAATAAACCAAGTATTTCATCAACTCAGTTTTCAATAAAATGCCTGCCTTCTTATTCTTCTTTTCACTTGTGTCATGATTGGTAATGTTTAAACAAGTCAATTTAGAGAGTAGGTCTAATATTGTTACCTGTTCACCTTAACTCTAAAATGAGCCAAAAATTCAGTTTTTCTTCCATGGCAGTATAACTCCGGAAAATACACTAAAGTAGTCCTTTAATTTAATGAGGGTCTTAATGTGAAACTACATGTTGCTGATTGCTGTTTAAGTGTAAATGAAATAAATTTCTCTAGATTCAAGTGAATGAGGTCAAAAAAGGTAAATTTTTATTTTTTCCACTTCTAAGAATACTTTACGTGTGATTTACTGTATTTAAATAATTTCTATGATACAGGGCCAATGCTACTTGGAAGTGTTATTTCCTGGTTGTACAAAACAGTATTAATGTAAAACAACAAAAATCATTTTGATGAGAAATCTTAAGTATTTACTTTGCTTCAAACATTTTTCAGTTATTTTTTAAAAAATCGGACAAGCAAACATGTCACAGGGCAGGCTACATTCTACGTTAGATACTGTGTAAAAAAAGAAATACTAACCTGGCAGAAACACAATGCTATGAGGTCATTGTAAGAAAGAAAGAAAAATAACTGTTTAAAAGAACTAAAAAGTTACACAAGTTTAGTGTTTCATATATTTAGAAGTCATTCAAAAACTGATTTTTATTTTGGTGTTTTTATTATAGTTTTCCACTGAAAATAGCTAGATCATTAGAAGAATATAAAGTCAAGACAGAATGAAAGATGGATTATGTTTATAGATTCAATTATGAGCTAAGATACATAGGATTGAAGAGCAAAAATAATGATTACTAAATTTAGCACATGATTTTAGAGTTAAGAGAACTTATTAAATGGTCTTATTTGACATTCAAAATAACCCTGTCTGATGGTCACAGATCTAATTCTCCTTTTACTGATGAAAAATAGGGAAGAAATACTGAGCAAATCATCTGAAATCATGTAGCCAATAATTATTAGAGTCTGGACTTGATAACAGGTCTCTTGAATTTGGATCCAGAGACTTTCATATATGCAAGGGAAAGTTCAGCCACTAAGGATATGAATGCCCAAATAAATACCACTGCAGTTTTGAACGTTATGTATTCAAATTATGGGGCGTCCCCAGTGGCTCAGCAGTAAAGAATCACCTCCCAATGCAGGAGACAAGGGTTTGATTCCTGGGTCGGGAAGATCCCCTGGAGAAAGAAATGGCAACCAACTCCAGTATTCTTGCCTGGGAAATCCCATGGACAGATGAACCTGGCAGGCTACAGTCCACAGGGTCATAAAAGAGTCGACCATTAACTGAGAAGCTAAACAACAACAATTCAAATTATGAGTGAAGTCTAAATTTTGTTGTTGTTATTGCTTGGCGCTTTGTGTTTGTTTTCTTCATTCCAGTAGCAGGTTCTCTTGCAATGTCTGGTCACCATGATTCTTGAAGCATTCAGAAATCATACTGTTACCAATAATTTCACTGTGATTATACAAATTACAACTTCTGTTTGTTTACATTCTGATTTGAAAAAAAAATTAGGAGGTAATTAATTGATTTTTCAGGTACCTATAAGCTTTAACTCTACTCTTCTGGTTTATGCCCAGTCTTACCATGGAGGGAAGAGTTCACTTCATTGTTGTTCAGTCGTGTCAACTCTTTGTGACCTCATGGACTGCAGCATGCCAGGTTTCCCTGCCCTTCACTATCTTCCAGAACATGCTCAAACTCACGTCCATTGAGTCGATGATGCCATTCTATCATCTTGTCCTTTGTCATCCCCTTATCCTGCCTTCAATCTTTCCCAGCATCAGGGTCTTTTCTAATGAGTCAGCTCTTTGCATCAGGTGGCCAAAGTATTGGAACTTCAGCATCAGTCCTTCCAATGAACACCCAAGACTGATCTCCTTTAGGATTGACTAGTGTGATCTCCTTGCAATCCAAGGGACTCTCAAGCGTCTTCTCCAACACCACAGTTCAAAAGCATCAATTCTTCAGCACTCAGACTTCTTTTTTTTTTCCACTTATTTTTATTAGTTGGATGCTAATTACTTTACAATATTGTAGTGGTTTTTGCCATACATTGACATGAATCATCCATGGATTTACATGTATTCCCCATCCCGATCCCCCCTCCCACCTCCCTCTCCACCCAATTCCTCTGGGTCTTCCCAGTGTACCAGGCCCAAGCACTTGTCTCATGCATCCAGCCTGGGCTGGTGATCTGTTTCACCCTAGATAATATACATGTTTCGATGCTGTTCTCTTGAAACATCCCACCCTCGCCTTCTCCCACAGAGTCCAAAATTCTGTTCTGTACATCTGTGTCTCTTTTTCTGTTTTGCATATAGGGTTATCGTTACCATCTTTCTAAATTCCATATATATGCGTTAGTATACTGTATTGGTCTTTATCTTTCTGGCTTATTTCACTCTGTATAATGGGCTCCAGTTGCATCCATCTCATTAGAACTGATTCAAATGAATTCTTTTTAATGGCTGAGTAATATCCCATGGTGTATATGTACCACAGCTTCCTTATCCATTCATCTGCTGATGGGCATCTAGGTTGCTTCCATGTCCTGGCTATTATAAACAGTGCTGTGATGAACACTGGGGTGCGCGTGTCTCTTTCAGATCTGTTTTCCTCAGTGCGTATGCCCAGAAGTGGGATTGCTGGGTCACATGGCAGTTCTAATCCCAGTTTTTTAAGAAATCTCCACACTGTTCTCCATAACGGCTGTACTAATTTGCATTATGGTCCAACTCTTACATCCATACGTGACTACTGGAAAAACATAGCTTTGACTATATGGACCTCTTGTTGGCAAAGTAATGTCTCTGCTTTTTAATATGCTGTCTAGGTTTGTCATGGCTTTTCTTCCAAAGAGCAAGCATCTTTTAATTTCATGGCTGCAGTCACCATCTGCAGTGATTTTGGAGCCCAAGAAAATAAAGTCTGTCACTGTTTCCACTGTTTCCCCATCTATTTGTCAGCAAGTGAGGGGACTGGATGATGCCATGATCTTCATTTTCTGAATGCTGAGTTATTTCAGTTTTTTCACTCTCCTCTTTCAGTTTCATCAAGAGGCTCTTTAATTCCTCTTCTCTTTCTGCCATAGAGTAGTATCATCTGCATATCTGAGGTTATTGATATTTCTCCCAGCAATATTGATCTCTTCATACTGCCAAACAATTCTCCAGACACCAGCTGTGTGTCCTACAATTCAACTCAATTAAAACACAAAATTTACCTGATCTACATGGAGACTGCATCATACTCTAAAAGTTAGAGGATCAGCCCCTGAGGACACTGCCCTCCTCCACATATCTGAGACACCAGTCACAGGCCCAACGTGTCACCTGTATTTCTACCTGACTGGCTGTAGATCGGTCACAGGTTCGCATAAGTCCCTCCTTGAGTTCTAGTACTTGCTAGAGTGGGTGACAGAACTCAGGAAACCCACTTACTCACTTGGCTACCATTTTTCTATAAAAAGATATAACTTGGGATGTGCCAGACATTAGGGCAAGGTATGAGGAAGGGCGGGAACTTCCACAACCTCTGAGAGCATCACTCTCCCCATGTGTTCATCAGCCCAGAAGCGCTTACACAGTCATTCTGGATGTTCATAGAGGCTTCCCAACTAGCTATGGTTGAGTAAATCACTGGCCTTCAGTGACTACTTCAATTCTTAGCCCCTCTCCATTCTCCAGATATCCTCAAAAGGGACTAAATGTTCCAACTCTCTAACCACAATGTTGGTTCTCCAGACCACCAGTCTCCAGCTTTTGATGCTTTCAAAAGTTACCTCATTAACTTAAACCAGTTGTGGTAGAAAGGGGCTTGCTATAAATAATAAGACACCATTTCACCTTTGTGGCTCTAGAGTTTTCTAGCAATTGAGGACAAAAGACTAAATATTATAAGAAAAACGCTACCATTGCTCTTGCTTCTCAAGAATTTCCTCTTGTCCCATTATCTCTATATGGCATGACAAACATTTGTTTTCTAGACACTGGCTTTTCCTATCTCCCTGTAAATTGTATTCCTCCCCTTTATAGTCCCAGACCCCCACACCTTCTCCTCAGCTCAGGATGGCACATAAGCCTCAGTCACGTGACTGTCTTGAGTCTTCTAAAGTTTTTGTGAGGTTCCATATACACAAAATCACATTTGTTTTTCTTATGTCAACTTAATTATTAGACCAGCCAAATTAACCTTCATGAGAAGAGGAAAACTTTTCCTCTTTAACAGTGATAATGTAAAATGTCTTAGCTCTGGACACTGCATGATAATTATGTAAGTGGTTATCACTAGCAGAAGTTTGGTAAATGTTACAGTGTAATTGATGTACTATTTCTTGAATTTGCAATGATTTCATAATTATTTCAAAACAACTTTTTAAAAATTTATCAAATGTAAAACAATATTTCTTTTTCTGGGCTCGCCCTTTTACATAGTACATAAGCCAGCTAAAATGATGTTATCTGAAATGTAACAAATATATCAGCTTAGATGATTATATATGCCAAGTACTACACAAAAAATTAGTTATGTATTATAAAATTTCCTAAGTATTCTTTTGTCCATTGATGAATAAAATATTTACTCATAAGCTAAGTCTGAAATAGAATAATTTATTCAATCTTTCTTTAATGAACATTAATTGAAAGCTTATCAAGTGCTTAGAGTTTATTTGATAACCATTACCTGGACTGCTTTTGGAGTGATGAAATAGGTATATAAAGAAACTATAGCAGGGAAATTAGCAAAATGGAGAACTGGAAAGAACAGTCCTAAATTTTCACTCTAAGTCAGTTATCACAAAGGCCACATGGACACCTGAACTGCTATACGTCAACAAAAATCATAAAGATCAGACTCTGCTCACTCATAGTGTATAGTTTGTAAATTTATGGCCTTATTATAAATTACATTGAATTTTTATGCTTGAATTTTTCATATTAGCTTAATGCAAAGCAGGAACATAATAAATATTTTATAACTATGTCATCTTATTCTTTTGCAATCCAGTGGACTATAGCCCACCAAGCTCCTCTGTCCATGGGATTCTCCAGACAAGGATACTAGAGTGGGTTGCCATTTCCTCCTTCAGGGGATCTTTCCAACCCAGGGATTGAACCCAGGTCTCCTCCACTGCAGGCAGATTCTTCACATCTGAGCCACTAGGGAATCCCATTCCTTTAATAAGAATACTCAAATGGTCCCAGCTACTATTAAAATCTTACTGGAAGCTTTATCAGTACTTGAGAATGTTATTATTTTCTCTTTGTTGTCTGGATCAACTATTTGCATTTCTAGATTCTTTGATTTTATAAATCTCTCTCCCATCACTTTTGAGATGAAGCTTTTCTATCTCAGAAAAACTTCTTTTGAAATAGATTTATCTGTTTAAAAAATACAATTACAATAATGAATATATTAGAGAAGTTTTTTTTTTTTTTAATTCAAAGTAGTTTAACAGAAGAGAGCTTCTTTTATGTAATGAACTTGATTCTCAAGAACAGTTTTTTTCCAGTAACTGTATAATATTAAACATGCAAAATAAGTACTGCTAAAAATACATGCAATATTTAGGGAAAATGAAACATTTTTGCAAGTATAATTACAGAGAGTGCTTTGTTCCTTTTATGTTTAGTTTTCCTCTACGTGTTTTGCCTTGAGTTAGAAAAAATGCTTTTGATAATATTCCTTTTGTAGTGTTTTGAAAGTCTTTGGAGAGACAGGAATGTTTCACTTGTGAAATCATTTATAGGGAAACTAGTATGTGGACTGTAATAGCACTGCACCCATTTGCATTTTATTTTTCTGACCAGTGTTCCTGAATTCAGCACAATGTAATTATAGTGACTGCCAAAATGAACATTAACTCAATAGAAATAAGAAAATGGACCTAGTCTGTCTTGCTTCTGAAAAGTAATTACACAGCAGCATCGAGAAACTAAGAATCATCTTGTAAAAATTACTAAATAGAAATCCTGGAAAATTCTATGGCAGAACATAAAGGCTATTTTAAATATCTTGCTAAAACAGTTCAACAGAAACTATTCCACATAATGTGTCTGAAATATTTAAATATCTCTGGATTGCTTTTTTCCATTGTGTGCTGGCTTTCCTAGAAGGCCAATTTTGGTCTGACATGGAGAGATAGAAGAAACATTTTTTAAAGTGTTTCTTAGTTTAGAAACCCTGACTCACACCCATTATCTCCGTAACTAACCCTAGGATTACAGTTACTGCCTCCTCAAAATTAGTTTTCTACAGCTATGCAGTTTTGCAGTTTCTAGTGCATAACTGGGTGCTTCTAGCACTGCTACAAAAAACACTCTAGGATCCCTAGGGGCAGTTTTCAGAATTCATGGGAAAGGATCCCTGTTATTTTAGCAATTTATAGGTGAGATGCAGCCCATGATCTTATGATCTGCCACCTCAGAGGATCAGACATTCTCCCTGCTCTAAGACCCTGATGCTGGGAAAAATTGAGGGTAGGAGAAGGGAGCGCAGAGGATGAAATGGTTGGATGGCTTCACTGACTCAACGGACATGACACTGAGAAAAGTCTGGGAGATAGTGAAGGACAGGGAAATCTGGCATGCTGCAGTCCATGGAGTTGCAAAAAGTCAGACAGGACTGAGCAACTGAACAACTGCTGTGCTTCTTCCTCTCCCTCAAGACAGACAGCCCTCAAGAGAATTCTTCATTCATGGAGCAACACTAGTCTGATAGATCAGATTTATGATTACTTACTACTAAATTAAGTTGATGTGTTTACAAGGATAGTTTACTTCAAAAGTTAAATAAAAATATTAATGTAAATATTTCCATACTTCCAAAAATCACTCCAAACACAGTAGAAACCAAACCTTGTTGGGAATTAGAGAGAGTTCTCACCAGTCATGTTCCTAACTCAGGGTCCTGACTGCCTACTGTAGATGTGGATCAAGACACTGGAAGTCCAATTGGCTTTTATTAGCATTATATTCAAATTAAGTCACAAATTCCATACGGACACATACAGAATTACTTCAGAAGTATATAAAAATAATAGATGCTGACTACCTTCCACAGATCCAAAATACCTTCTCCTAAAACGACTGGAACCAGACCATAACCACTTTACAACCACTGCCTGTTGGAGCCTGGATGGTTTTGTTTGAGATGACTCAGTTAATGATGGGCTTCCTTGGAGGCTCAGTGGTAAAGAATCTGCCTGCCGATGCAGGAGAAATGGGTTCAATCTCGGAGGTGGGAAGATGCCCTGGGAAAGGAAATGGTTACCCACTCCAGTATTCTTGCCTAAGAAATCCCATGGACAGAGGAGCATGACAGGCTACAGTCCATGGGGTCACGAAAGAGTCGGATATGACTTAGCGACTAAAGATCAACAGCTGATGATACATTCAGAAAGGGATAAAAGAAAACAAAAACAAACAAAAACCCTCCATAACTTTCTTTTTGTATTGTTGACCATTTTAACTATATAACTTAGAATGGACAGAATTCCAACATTCTCTATTTCTTTTTCAGTAATATCATCAAAGAGCTGTATGTTATTCAAGAAAAAAAAATTGTCTGCCTCATCAATTACTTATAAGAATTGCTGTATGGAATGTTTTTTCTCTAGAAAAGCATTTATGCTATTTAAATTTTTAAATTTATTGACATAAACATATATAACATGATCCCACAATTTTATCTAGTTACTCTCTGGCTTACTTATTTTGATTTCTAAGGTTATGTGTACTTATAAGTGATCAAATTTGCCAGTATTTCTTTTGTTTCCCAAAAGACTAATATTGAGTTTTACTGAATATGAAAGGTTTTTATTCTATTTAAAATTATTATTTTTTGTCTTTTAGGATTTCCCTTCCTTGAGTTTATTATATCAAATAGGCTTTCATAGAATAAATCCTGTTTTAGCACTAGCCAAATACGAATTTTACACATTTTCTTTTTTTATTTATGTATTTTCCTGTTATACTATTCATATCACATATAATATTTCTGTTCTTAAAAATAATAATTTAAATTTCCTTCTTATTCAATAATTATTCAGAGTAGTGTATTTTAATTAATGGTGAAGCATAATTTTGGCTAGCATTTTGTATTTTTAAAATGTATTAAGTAAAATTAGGCTTTTTCTTTTAAAACTACTTGACAATTCTTTTAAGACTATGTACATGGAAATTACCTACTAGTGTTTCTATACATGTTTCAAAAGAGCGTAAATGCTGAACTTGTGAGTGTATGGTTCCATGTACATTCATTATATCAAGATTTACAGTTGTGTCAATCAAATTTCTTGTTCCTATTCTTTTGTTATTGTTTTTACTATCTTTTCTGAAAGAAGTTAAATGTCTTCAATTTTACAGTGACTTTTTTGCTGTAATACATATCTAGTTACATGTGTAAAAGTCCATGAATATTATGGATTTTATCTCAAAATAACTGTCTTAGTTTGCTTGACTTATCATAATAAAATACCATGGACTGGGCAGATTAAGGGGCTTCTCAGGTGGTACGAGTGGTAAAGAACCTGCCTGCCAATGCAGGAGACATAAGAGACATGGGTTCGATTTCTGGGTCAGGAAGGTCCCCTGGAGGAGGGCATGGCAACTCACTCCAGTATTCTTGCCTGGAGAATCCCATGGACAGAGGAGCCTGATAGGTTACCAGGCTATGGTCCACAGGGTCGCAAAAAGTCAAACATGACTGAAGCAACTTAGCATGCATGGATGCACAGGCAGATTAAATACTATAAATTTATCTCTCACACTTCTAGAGGCTGCAAGTCCAAGATCCAAGTGCCATCAAGATAGGGTTCATTCTGAGGTCTCTTCTCTTGGCTCGGAGGCAGTTGCCATCTCATAATGTGGTAACATGACCCCTGCTTTGTGTGTGAGTGGAAGGACAAAGACTATACTCTTTGGGGTCTCTTCTTAGAAGAGAACTAATCCTAAAATCTAGAAGGATCCCACTCTCATGACCTCATAAACTCTAATTACCTCCTAGCAGTCTCATCTCCAAATACCATCACACTGGGGATAGGGGCTTCTATATCTGAACTTGAGAACACAAGAATTTAGTTCATAACAATAACCTGAACTGTCCTTCTCTGTTGTGTTCAAGTTTTTTTTTCTTAAATTCTTTTTTCTCTGACAACAGTAATATAGTTGTTTGCTTCCGAGCCTGAAACCTTTTAACTCTTCATTTTCAACTTTTCTGCGTATCTATTAATATAATTTAGTGAATCATTTGCAAAAATGCATATGGTTGAATTCATTTCCATAAACCTTTTTGCCTTTCACAACAGAAATTTAACATATTCAGATTTACTATATTGACTGATTCTTAGATTCATACTTATTGTCTTAATTTATGCTCTATCAATTATATTTGTTTATTCTTATTTTTTCTACCTTTTCTGTATTTATTCTATTAATTCCATGTCTAAGCTATAAGAGCAATATGCACTCAGTTTATTTTTTCCAGGGCTTAGTCTTGATTCACAGACTCCCCTCCTGACTTCTTTTCTTATTGGAATATAATTGCTTTACAATGTTGTGTTAGTTTGTGCTGTACAATGAAGTCAATCAACCATATGCATACATATATCCATCCCCTCTTAAGACTCCCTCCCACTCCAACCCCATCCCATCCCTCTACGCCACCACAGAGCACCAAGCTGACCTTCCTGTGCTTTATAACATGTTCCCACTAGCTATCTATTTTACACATGGTGGTGTATATATATATATATCAATCCCAATCTCCCAATTTGTCCCACTCTCCCCTCCCAACCTCTCTGTGTCCATATGTCCATTCTCTACATCTGTCTCTTACCCTGCCTCAGAATTAGGTAATTAAGATGGAAAGACAACCCTCAGAATGGGAGGAAATATTTTCAAACAAAGCAACAAAGGATTAACCTCCAAAATATATAAAACAGCTCATGGAGATCAACATCAAAAAAGCACCCCAATCAAAAAATGGGGGAAAGACCTAAATATACATCTCTCCCTACTGACTTCTTACAAATATTTCTTGCACTTCCTTTTCCTTGATCTCTTAGAGATGTGTAGTTTCCAGAAATTTTTCAAGCCTGGTCCTTCATTTCCTAGGGTTCTATTCTCGGGGTTTCTATGTTATTTCATTTCTCTATGGTTGTAAAAATAGAGTCAAGGCAAAAGTTTAGTTTTATAATTCTGGGACAGTCACAGTACATCAGGAACAGATATGGTTACACAGATGTTACAGCTGGTATCAAAAAATATTATATATATATTTTTACTCAAAAAAAGAGTTTAAGCCAATTTGGGGGGAAAAAATGTCATGAATGATCATGTGTCCTGGGTACAGTACATAGAAGAACCTGTTAAACATTTTCAATTTAGCATTTAAGTTTTGCTAAATGTTTGCCATTTTATTGCAGTCTTCCATGACCTCTCATTTTTTAAAACTGCAAAGAAACATAGAGGGCAAGCACACATTTTAGTAGTTTTCTTTGCTGACTTTCATCCAGTTCCTGGAAAAGTGCCTAGCTGATAGTCAGAGCTTAAAAAAAATGATTTAATAAATAAAGTGAAAGTTTTAGAAATACTAAAAAATAGTGAAGCTTAGGTAATTTTTACATATTAAGAAAGAAAGCACATGTCAACTATGATATCTCAGTATGAAATGCATAATTTCTTTGAGGTATATTTAATGTGATTAATGCAAACATAAATATAATTAGTGGGACTATACTGATATCTCTGTATTTATAATATAGGCTAAGAAAAAATTATTTGAATGAAATTGATTATTTATGTCCCCTCTGCTTCTTACATGACACTACACAAGACTTTCCCCTGACATAGAGGAAAGCTGAAAATGCTGAAAATCTAGCATCCTTTTTGGCAATGATAACATAGTTTTGATAAACTTACATATTTTGATAAACTATAGTCTCCATAATATTGTAAGAGTTAAATGCATATTTAAACATGCTATATTTTTTTCTCTTGAGCTTCTTATTTTTAAAATTTTAAATAGAACACAAAATCTGAAACTGGGTCATATTTAGTATTGAAGGCAAAAGAAGAGGGTGATAGAAGATGATAGTTGAGTTGGATAGTATCACCGACTCAATGGACATGAGTTTGAGCAAACTCCAGAAGATAGTGAAGGACAGGGGAGCCTGGTGTGCTGCAGTCCATGGAGTCACAAAGAGTAGGACATAACTTAGTCACTAAGAAAAAACAACAACAAGAAACCTTGATTTATAACAAAACTAAACATGATGTTGAAGGATATTAATAGATTGTTTTAAAGGGCTCTATTGTGTTTTGCTTCAAAGTATTCTAAGATTTCCAGCTTCATGTTAAGGATCCTATTCTCTCTTAGACCAATGTAATCAGGATTTTGCTTATAATACTGCTAGGGAACTTTTTATCATGGCCACCACTGGATTTCATTTGTTAAATTCAATGATCAGTTCTCATGTTACTGTTGACAAAATTTGATATAGGAAATCAGCCCAACTATTTTTCACTTGACCTAATAAACTCAGACTCCTTTGAATGAACCCCTACTGTTTGCTTCTTCTGGTGTTTTTTCTTCTTCCTTTTCCACCCATCTTCCTAATATGGGAAGGGTCTAGGTATGTATGTATTTAAGTATGTATTTTCTCTTCTTCTCAATCTACACACACTCCCAGTCTAACGATGAGGAACTCCTTATCTCTAGCATCAACTCACCCCTCAATCCCGTCCAATATATCCCATTTAACTACATACTTAATATCTGATGTTATGTATCTAAAAGATATCTCAAATGTCCTATGTAAAAACTAAACTGATCTTGCTCAAACTTACACAAAGTGGCAACCATTATCATTAATGGTAATACTGTTATGCCATAAGTTCAGGTCAAGAACTCTAGTGTCTTTCTAGACATGTCTTTTTCTCACATCATCCATTCAACCAGTTAGAAATTCCTCAAGAACTCTGTCTTCTGAACATATCTAGCATTTAATCAGTTTATCCTACCAAGCCATCTGCTACTAGGGCTTCCCAGGTGGCATGGTGGTAAAGAACCCATAGGAGATGCAAGAGATGCATGTTCAATCCCTAGTTCAGGAAGATCCCCTGGACTAGGAAATGGCAGCCCTCTCCAGTATTCTTGCCAGGAAAACTCCATGGGCAGAGGAGCTTGGAGGGCTATAGTCCTTGGAGTCATGAAGAGATGAATACAACTGAAGAATCTGCTATCAAGACAGCCCAAGCCACCATGATATCTCATCTGGATTACCATAACAGTCTCCTAATTAATTGATGTGTGTCTGCCCATGCTCTCTTATTCTTAAATTCTACAACTAGACTGATTTTTTTTTTTGACGTCTAAATTAAACTATACAACTCCTCTCCTCAAAATCCTTTAATATGTCTGTATTCAACAAAAAGTAAGGTCAAAAAAGAGTTGGACACCTTAGTGACTAAACAACAAGAGGAGGAGAAAACATCTGTATGATGGTCTACAAAGCCTTATATAATCTGATCACCTTGTTACTTCCCTAATTCCATCTCTTCTTTCTCAGTCATTGTTCATAAGTTCACAACTCAACAAGCTCACAAGTTCAACAAGCTCACAACTTGTTACACTAGCCTCTTGCCCGATCTTTAAATACACTAGGGCTTTAGCAATAATTACAAAGCCAAATCCAGTCTCTGTACCCTGACACTGAATGAAATCTCAGAGACAGAGTTTGGACTTGGGCTCTGTTTTGGCTTCTGAGGGTGGGGTGCCTAGGTCTTTGAGGGCTTACTCTTTATTGGTGACTTTAAAGCTTAAGGTCAGGAATTAGGGTAAGGAACAGGAAAAGTTGTTGGTTATTTAGATTATCCAGGTTTTTTTTTTTTTAATTTTTATTGGAATACAGTATAGTTGACTTACAATTCAGATTTACACATACATATATATCCAGTCTTTTTTAGATTCTTCTTCATATAGGTCATTACAGAATAACAAGTAGAGTTCCCTGTGCTATACAGTAGGTTCTTATAAGCTATGCACTTTATATATAGTAGTGTGCATATGTCAGTCCCAATCTCCAAATGTATCCTTTCCCTCTTCCCCTTGCTTCTCCATTGGTAACCGTAAGTTGATTTTCTGCATCTGTGACTCTATTTCTGTTTTGCTAATAAGTTCCTTTGTACCATATTTTTTAGATTCCATATATAAGTGATATGATATGGCATTTGTCTTCCTTTGTCTGATTTACTTCACTCATCATGGCTATCTCTAGGTCCAGGGCTTTTTTTAAAGGGACTGTCTTGGGTGAGAGCCTGGTTCCTTATCTAAGTATTCTGCCAGTAGCTGTGTCATGCAGTTGGCTATGTGATTATTCATGATAAATGCCATAAAAATGGATGCCTTGGCAATCAAAAGCTTAATTGTAAGTTACATTACAATTCAATGGTTAATGCTAGGCACTTATACCACATTGCCAATTACATGACTCAATTTTTAAGCAAAAATTAGCATTTTGGAAAACTTGTATCAGCATTCCAGTTTTAATGAAAAAACTGATGAAACTGATTATGATTTTTTATGCTGTATAATGAAATAGGTCAGTATCAGACATAATCACCACCTTCCTAACGGTCAGTACATGAAGGTCCAAAACCATGCATATGTGACAGACCCATTCAAAGTGAATGAATCACCAGTGGGTTTTAATATAAGAGAAAATAAAGAATTCACTGACACAGTTACAGATTCTACTTTGCAAGCAAACTTTATAAAATTAATAGTTAATTAATTTTGGTGTCATATCTGAGAAACATATCTGTCATCATCTGAAAAGATGGTTAAAACATTCTTCTCTTCCAACTGGACTACTGAATGAAGTGAGCTTACCTTCATTTTCTTCAAGGAAAATAATATATTTCAATAGACTGAATGAAGAACCTGATAAATAAAGTGCATTGTTTTGCATTTTTGAAAATCTATTTTTTGCATATCTTATTGATGTGGAAAGTACAGGTCTTTTTATAAAAAATATGCTAATCCTTAATAGGTTACTTATTGGCACTTTTAAAAAAACATATTCATTCTATCATTTTTGGAATAAATAAATATTTATTCTGTAAGTCTAATATTTAATATGGCAAATCAATAGATATTCACACAGAAGCTTTCTGTGATCTGCAAACATTTTAAAGAGTGCACAGAAATACACTTTGCACAATAATGTGTAAATAAATTTTCTTTTTACAGAATGTATGTCACTTCCTAAACTGGACATGGAAGAACAGACTGGTTCAAAATTGGGAAAGGGATATGTTAAGGCTGTATATTGTCACCCTGATATTTAACTTATATGCAGAATACATCATGAGAAACACTGGGCTGGATGAAGGACAAGCTGGAATCAAGATTGCCAGGAGAAATATCAATAACCTCAGATATGCAGATGACACCACCTGCAGAAAGCAAGAAAGAAAGTGAAGAAGAACTAAAGAGCCTCTTAACAGTGAAATTCTTTGAGAGTGAAAATGTTGGCTTAAAGCTCAACATTCAAAAAACTAAGATCATGGCATCTGGCCCCATCATTTCATGGCAAATAGATGGGGAAACAGTGGAAACAGTGAGAGTCTGTATTTTGGGGGGGCTACAAAATCACTGCAGATGGTGGCTGCAGCCATAAAATTTAAAGGTGCTTGCTCCTTGGGAAAAAAGCTATGACCAACCTAGAGAGCATATTAGAAAGTAGAGACATTACTTTGCCAACAAAGGCCCATATAGTCAAAGCTATGGTTTTTCTAGTAGTCACATATGGATGTGAGAGTTGGACTATAAAGAAAGCTGAGTGCTGAAAAATTGATGCTTTTGAACTGTGGTGTTGGAGAAGACTCTTGAGAGTCCCTTGGACAGCAAGGAGATCCAACCAGTCCATCCTAAAGGAAATCAGTCCTGAATATTCATTGGAAGGACTGATGCTGAAGCTGAAACTCCCAATACTTTGGCCACCTGATGCGAAGAACTGACTCATTTGAAAAGACCCTGATGCTGGGAAAGATTGAAGGTGGGAGAAAGGGATGACAGAGGATAAGCTATTTGGATGGCATTACTGACTCAATGGACATGAGTTAGAGTAAACTCCAGGAGTTGGCGATAGACAGGGAGGCCTGCATGCTACGGTCCATGAAGTTGCAAAGAGTTGGACACTACTGAGCGACTGAATTGAATGAGCATTGAATTTGTAGCTATTCTTTCTTCAGTTTCTGAACAAAAATAATATTCCCAAGATAAATTTTTATCTTAACCTTAAAAAAATTATGCTTAATACAGCCATGTGTTGTAGGAAACATTTTCTCAAAGTCCTAAAAGCTGCTAATGTGAGGCATTAATCATTTTTCTTATTGAAAATAAATAAGTTGTCTAGTTTCATGGAGTTTATGTCTGTAACAACTGCCTCTGGACTCATGAATCATGAAAGGTAAAAACAAGAGAACATATGGTGGCCTTTGCATATTTTCTCCAGAGAGTTCATTCTGAAGTTTTTCAGAATTTGTCTTAAAATCTGACAGTATTGCTCATCTAAATTCCATGGAGAAAGAAAAATATCCCCCTTTTCACTTCTTTTTAGAGATTAGAGAGGAAAATTGCAAGTAAATTTTGGTGTTGTATATATGTATACATCAGTTCACTTCACTTCAGTTGCTCAGTCATGTCTGACTCTGAGACCCCATGGACTGCAGCACACCAGGCTTCCCTGTCCATCACCAACTCCCAGAGTTTGCTCAAATTCATGTCCATCGAGTCGATGATGTCATCCAACCATCTTATCCTGTGCCATCCCCTTCTCCTCTTGCCTTCGATCTTTCCCAGCATCGAGGTCTTTTCTAATAAGTCAGCTCTTTGCATCAGGTGGCCAAAGTTTTGGAGCTTCAACTTCAGTCATCAGTCCTTCCAGTGAATATTCTAGGTTGATTTCCTTTAGTATTCTTTATAATCCAGCTCAGATTGTATTTCCTTGAAGCCTACAGATCAGTAATCACTTCCAACAATGGAAGCGATATGATTTTTTTTCATTTATTTTTACTAGTTGGAGGCTAATTACTTTACAATATTGTAGTGGTTTTTATCATACATTGACATGAATCAGCCATGGATTTACATATATTCCCCATCCCGATCCCCCCTCCCACCTCCCTCTCTACCTGATCCCTCTGGGCATTGAAACATGTATATTATCTATGGTGAAACAGATCACCAGCCCAGGTTGGGTGCATGAGACAAGTGCTCGGGCCTGGTGCACTGTGATATGATATTTTTATATATTTGTTTTGTACATTCATTCATTCAACAAAGCCTCCTACATTCTGGTTACTATTGTAGATGGTGGGGACACAGATTGAACAAAATGAAGATGCACTTTAGGCAAATCACAAACAAGTAACCATTTGGGTCAGCCTCTAATGGGCATAGAGGAAAGCAAGCATGGAGTAAGTGTGTAAGCGGCTTCCCAAGCGGCTCAGTTGTGAAGAATCTGCCTGCCGATGCAGGAGATGTGGGTTCCACCCCTGTGTCTGGAAGACCACTTGGTGAAGGAAATGCTAACCACCCTAGTATTTTTTCCTGGGGAATCCCATGGACAGAGAGTTACAAGCAGATATGACTTAGAGACTAAAAGTCAGATATGACTTAGAGACTAAATGACAACAAGTGGAGAAGAACACTGTTTTCTGTTGGGTAGCCTACAAAGGCCTTTCTGCTCAGGTGTCTTCTCTCACCTATTTATGCACTTGTCACATACTTGTCACACAGTATTTACAGCTATTTCTTTATACAACCTCCAGAGTTCCAGTTCTTCTGCGAATTGCCTGTACCTATTCACACACATCTGCAATGCTTCCCTTCACAGAGAGGAGACAGCACTGCTGGATTCTCTTTATTCCTCCTACCATGGCATATATTCAGTTTAGGATAATGATCCTGCTTAAGCTTAGCTCTGGGCTTCCTGGCTTAGCTGGTAAAGAATCTTCCTGCAATGCAGGAGACCCCAGTTTGATTCCTGAGTTAGGAAGATTCCCTGGAGAATCCACAGGTTACTCACTCAAGTATTCATGAGCTTCCCTGGTGGCCCAAATGGTAAGGAATTCTCCTGCAATGCATGCAGGAGACCTCAGTTTGATCCCTGGATTGGGAAGATCTCCTGGAGGAGGGTGTGGCAACCCACTTCAGTATTCTTGCCTGGAAAATCCCCATGGACAGAGGAGTCTAGCAGGCTATAGTCCATGGGATCACAAAGAGTCAGACAGGACTGTGCCACTAAACACAGCACAGCACAAGCTTAGCTCTGTTCTTTCCTCCCCTCTTTCTCTCGGGAGCCGTCTTCCACAAAGAGCCCGGCAGGTAGAAAGGCTCTAAACTGTTATTGTCTCAGTGAGTTTGTCCATATCTAGGATCTGTTACTAGGAGGACCATCAGCCCACATATATAAGCCGCAGTCTTAAACGTTGACTTAAGTTGCAGTCTTAAACGTTGACTTAAGTCACACTCTTAAACGTTGACTTCCTCATTAAAAATATAATATTTTATTCCCATTTGCTTAACTCACTTCTTTTATCTCTTTATTCATTTCAAATCCAATGAGGAAAAGGGAGGTCATTCGAAGCACCATATTTAAGAATTATGAAGAAAGGATAGGGGAAAAAAATATCTAGAAGAAGAAACAG
The DNA here is from genome assembly GCF_023699985.2 of Odocoileus virginianus. Classification (NCBI taxonomy): domain Eukaryota; kingdom Metazoa; phylum Chordata; class Mammalia; order Artiodactyla; family Cervidae; genus Odocoileus; species Odocoileus virginianus. The sequence goes on from NW_027224353.1 coordinate 738,209, forward strand.
AGACGAATGAGGAAACCATCAAGGAATTTAAACAGCAGCTCATTTGACAGAAGGAGAATCAACCATTGAATTAAACATCTCTGAAATACCGAGTAAAGTGAGACTAAAACTACATACCTGTAGAGCGGCCAACACAGAGTTCATTTGTGACAGTGGAAGAAATGGTTTTAGTGGATGTGAGAAGCACATACTGGCTGGTACAAGATGAACAGCGAAAGGCCGTGAAGCCTGTGCCAACAGCACGTGAGGACGACCACCTGGCGACCGAGCAGACGCTGAACGCCGTCTGTGAAATGAAAGTGGAAGAGCGCAGGCGGGAGGCTGCTATCGCGAGACCATTAGCGTGGGGATTAAAGGTCGCGAGACCAGTAGCCTGGGTGTTAAAGGTCTTCCTGCTCCGCTGATGATCAGCCTAGCGGTGGTCTTCTTGGCAGGATGCAGCAAAACGTGGAACCGGGCCTTATTCCACGGCCCCCCAGGCCCTTTGGCCTCAGGGCCATCGAGTGAGCTGGGGGCCTAGGACAGGCTGAGGACCCGGAACTGGCTGAGGACTGTGTCTCACAGAACTCTGGAGGCCCCGTGAACGCCGGAGCCTCCCTCACCACCGCCCACCGGCCAGGTCCAGACCTGGAAGCAGCCGGGAACCTCACCCCCATCCCCGCTGTGGTCCCTGGAGCCCTCAGCAGCTGGAGGATATCACAGGACCATTAAGGTAAGAGCTTCAACCAACTTCTGTGTCTCCGTTCAAGTGTCCAAACTTGGTTCAGCGTTGATCAGTTGTCCATCCCCAGGAGATGACCTGAGCTCAGGGCTCAGGTGCAAGGACCTTGTACCTCATTACTTCAGACCCACCACTATGGTTGGGACCTCTCTCAAAGAAGGGTGAGTGTTGTGACCCGGAGATTAACCTGATTGGTATTTACAAATGATGCTCTCCAGTTTAAATGAATAAGCCTAAGTACCAGCCAGCTATGAAGCTCCTGTCTGTCTGATATCTTAAAAAAAAAAAAAAAAAAAGAGTGTAAGACCCTTTGCTGAAAGTAGGGAAACAAGCTTAAAAGAGCAAACCAGAAAAGCAGAGTAGAATCACTGGGTGTGGATCCGGGCCTATTTGAATTTCCTGTTATTTCACTGTAATACTCCTCAGCTCTGTGGTTTTTGCCAAGGATTCTCCTTAACTCAGTGACCTGCCTTCCTGGACTCACATCCTCTATGAATATCCTCCACTTCTCCCTAGTTTGACATTTTGCCCTTCATTGATGTTGTTCAGTTGCTAAGTTGTGTCCAACTCTTTGCAACCCCATGGACTGCAGCATGCCAGGTTCCTCTGTCCTTCACTGTCTCCCCAAGTTTGCTCAAATTCACGTCCATTGAGTCAGTGATGCTATCTAACCATTTCATCCTCTGTCACCCCCTTCTTCTTTTGCCTTCAGTCTTTCCCAGCATCAAGGTTTTTTACAATAAGTTGGCTCTTGGCATCAGATGGCTAAAGTATTGGAGTTTCAGCTTTAGCATAGTTCTACCAGTGAGTATTCAGGGTTGATCTCCTTTAGGACGGACTGGTTTGATCTCCTTGCTGTCCGAGGGACTCTCAAGATTCTTTTCCAGCACCACAGTTTGGAAGCATCAATTCTTTGGTGCTCAACCTCCTCTTTAATTTCTCCTTTATCTAGCCCTTCCTTAGAGAAACAGCCTTACTACCAATGACACCATTTAATTAGCTGCTACACGTGAAAATATTTAGCAGTGTTCCTGACAAATAATTGCTTAATTCTAGTTAAATATTAGATTGTTTTTCTTTTTTCCTAGAGACAGTTTCCTTTGAGAGTATACTGTCCATATGAAGGAGAGCATCCTTCATACTAATGAAGGACAAATTCTTCAGTAAGTGCTCTGATGCTTTGTAGATATTATACAGAGAGACAGCTGCTAATCATTAGATAGAAATCTGTTTAGACTGACATCTGCCATATTCCCAATAAAAGCAAAGCACTTACCTAAACCTATGCAATGTTTTAGTAAATGCTTTCTTTGAAAGTCTAGAGTACTAAATCAGAAAGCTTTTGCTAAATTAATAGCAACTTGTTGAATCAAAGTAGGACTAAGTCAATAATAAGTAAGAGAGAAGAAAATTGTTGATTACCACTTAAAAAAATAAAATTACACTCCAGTTGGCATAAATTTTGTAGCTGGTCAGTGAGCACATTTCCTCTCCTCCTCTCCATGGCCATGCATTCTGGAGACTGGATATGATGGAAATGATCCATGCCACTTCTGCATTCCATTAGTAACCCCCAAATTGCTCCTTCGTGATCATTTCCCCCTCAACAAGCTGGAGGAAGACAAGCAGGACTAGCCTGGAATTCACATGTTGAAAATAATGAATGTGCAAGAAGGGTTCTAGGTCCTTGAAGATCCTCTTAGAGTAAATCTACCCAGTGGACAGGACTGTTTGGGACTTCATGTAATTAATAAACAAATTCAGGTGGTAAGTCCACCATGGTCTGGGAGTTTATCTTTTGAGCTGTAAGCATCACCTGCACCAGTAGTTCCATATCCTGTCTTTCCCATTTCCCCAAGCTGAAATATACATGTATGTTTGAGAGCCAGCCTTCAACAGTCTTAGGATGACAGCAGCTGGGTCTATGAGCAGAGTCTCCTGTAACAGTGGCACCACTAACTAATATGAACTGCCCTCCTGCACCTAGACTCCTGTTTGAAGGAAAATCAAATATCTATTATTTTTGATCTGCTATGTTACGGGAGCCCTTTCTTCCAAAGATTCACCCTAGACCCTGAATCTGTAGTGCTCATGGCTTTGATTGCAACAGGATTGCCTCTAAGGCATGTTAAAACCTAGGTTTTTGTTAATCATAGATGTTAACCCCAAGCTTAAAACAATAAATGCAAAGATAGCATTATTTTGTCATAGTTATTGAAATAGATTTATATATAATAAGTGAGGCATGAAAGAATATAAAGCTAAACCTTAAAATACAGTTGTGACAAGAAACATACTACACATCAATTACACTTTGAAGAAACAGGGCCTGTGCACTGTGATCAAAACACTCTTCAAAGTAGCACACTTGGCCTTTGTCTCAACTGTTCTACCTTTTCAGTCTAGATAAATTTCTCCAGGAATGATAATGACATTAGAATCATGGCTTCTTAATATTTGGATGTAATTATCTTCATTTGACTCGTTGGTCACTTTTATTTGCTTTAAAGCAGTATAAATTTTAAGGAAGTCTGAGAGCCACATGTAAACACATTTTCATGTCAGTGAAACCAAAGCCAAGTTCATAACCTACAAATAATATGTGTAGACTAATATATGGAATAGAGAAAGTACTGAACAAAATGAACCAGGGCATTATTTTTGACCCTGGAATTAAGGGACAAGTCAATTCATAATGTGGGTTTTATCCTCTTTATTTACAAAATGGCAGCAGTGCTTTTTGCTGTCATCTCACTAAGCTGTGTTGTGTGTGTGTGTTCAGCCACATCTGACTCTTTGTGACCCCATGGACTACAGCCCACCAAGTTCTGTCCATGAGATATTCCTGGCAAGAATACTGAAGTGGGCTGCCATTTCCTTCTCCAAGCTTGTATTAAGTAGGTGGAAATGTAAAGTTCTCAGCAAACATGTTTATTTGGGTAACTAAGTTCATAATTTAAGTATGTTAAGCCAACAAATTTATTTTTAAACATTATATGTTTATCTAGAATAAGAAGCAAGCTAAAGAGGAAAGAAGTTACTTGATTTGTACTTGTATGTGTTCAGATTTACTCTATTACTCTTTCCTTTGCACAACAAAATGAGCAAAATACTGTTTGCAAACATGGCAAATCGACGTATCCAAATGAAAACATTTACTCCAAAGGGAATGGTTTTGCCTTACAGACAAATTAAAAACCACCTGTGCCAGCCTTCATGGAAAACATTTTACAGCAACCAGTTTGTCCACAAATGAGTCATTTCAATGAATGCAATACATAATACTGCTGGTGGCATTATTTTGACAGGCTAGGTTTATTAAGGTCATTGAGTTAAAAAAATAAAACATTATGTGTAAAATCATTGAAAATTGCTCTAAAAAGTATCTTTTAAGTTCAGAAGGAAGAGTTTTTCCTACACTAAGTTGAGTTTCTTGCATTTGCTATTGTAACACAGATATAACACATAGACAGTACAGAATAGTGCATAGTAGTTTAGGTTAAGAGTTTTACAGTTCAAAGCAGAAAATCCAACAGGAGTGCTATTGGCAACAAGCTCTCATTATGTAAGATAAATTAATAGAAATATGGCCAGGTACTCAACAGTACTGACTGAACTCCAGTGATGAACAAAGCAGTGTCCAGACTGCTAAAACTTCAGTACTGAATAAATCATTGCTTCATGGAGCCCACCATCTAATAATGAAGAACAGATACTAAACAACAAATTATGTTACTGACATTCAGTCATAATTTTAATAACTTAATTGTGTATTTCCTCAGGTGACTTAAATTACTTCATTTTAATTTGAGTCAGTTTAAAAGTATGCATTTTTAATTGTCATACATGACTATAGTAGTTGGAAATGTAACAGTAAACTGGAAAAAATAAATCTCTGCTCTAATAAAGTTTCAATTTTCATGAGAGGCTGAGAATCCTAAAATTTTATTTTATGTAGACTATTACTAGGTGCTTCTTCATGGTTCACAGCTTTATCATGGTGAAGAGTTTTGCATAGCTCAATGAAGCTGTGAGCCATGCCATGCAGGGTCACTGGTGATTAGTGCTATGAAAGAAGATAAATGAATTTAGGAGAATGAGAGTGTTATAATATTCAAGAGCAGATTTAGGGAATTATTTACTGAGATGAGTCAAATATTGAAGGAGCTGTAGGATGTGGAAAATGGGAAGATATTTGGAATGTATTTCCAGGCAGAAGAAATAAGAAATATTAAATTCCATAAGGCAGAAGCATGTTCAGTGAAAAGCAAGCAAGTTCAGTAGGGTGAAGAAAGGTATCAGGGGAAGATGAATAGAAGATAGGGAAATAAAGTGTTATGGACTGAATGTGTCCCCACAAATTGATATATTGAACTCCTAACTCCCAATATGATGATACTTAGATATGGGGCTTTGAGGAAGTAATTAGGGTTCAGTTCAGTTGCTCAGTTGTGTCCTCTACTCTCTGTGACCCCATGCACACACCAGGCTTCCCTGTCAGTCATCATCTGACACTATTATATAAATAAGATGAAGGAAGTACATGTGATGTAAATTACTTTAGAAAACCCTAACAATGACAGACTCTGACAAGCATGATTTTAAAAACAGAATCTGAGGATAATAAATTGGGACGTGTTGCTAATGCAGTCAAAGACAAAACCAAGAGGATGAATGAGAGGATTTCAAGAGCAAAGAAATTTTTATTTCCTTTTTTAAATCCAAAGTTGGGACAGAGGTCTATTTGCAAAATTCCCATATATTTCAAAAGAATGATTTTCGACCCATTTTCTATACCTAGAAAAGCATCATTATGGTTTGTGTTTTTTTTTTTTTTTAAAGGATGCTCTTAGAAAAAGTGGAAAAATCAAGATTTGGTGTTTTGTATTAAATTTTGCATAAAGTCAGTTTTAAGCAGTTTGGTATTATATAGTAATTTAGTTAATTTCCTTCAGTTCAGTTCAGTCACTCAGTCATGTCTCACTCTGCAACCCCACGGACTGCAGCACTCCAGACTTCCCTGTTCATCACTACCTCCTGGAGCTTGCTCAAACCCATGTCCATTGAGTCAGTGATGTCCTCCAAGCATCTCATCCTCTGTCATCCTCTACTCTCCTGCCTTCAGTCTTTTTCAGAATCAGGGTCTTTTCTAATGAGTCACTTCTTCACATCAGGTAGTCAAAGTATTGGAGGTTCAGCTTCAGCCTCAGTCCTTCCAATTAATATTCAGAACTGATTTCCTTTAGGATTCACTGGTTTGATCTCCTTGCAGTCCAAGGGACTCTCAAGAGTCTTATCCAACACCACAGTTCAAAAGCATCAATTCTTTGGTTCTCAGCTTTCTTTATGGTCCAACTCTTGCATCCATACATGACTACTGGAAAGACCATAGCTTTGACTATACGGACCTTTGTCAGCAAAGTAATGTCTCTGCTTTTTAATATGCTGTCTAGGTCTGTCTGTCTAATTAGGGTTAGATGATGTCATTAGTCACTCAGTTGTGTCCAACTCTTTGTGACCCCATGGACTATAATCTCTATCCATGGAATTCTCCAGGCAAGGATATTGGAGTGGGTAGCCTCTCCTGTCAGGTGATTTTCCCCAACCCAGGAATTGAACCCAAGTCTCCTGCATTGCAGACAGACTCTTTACCATCGGAGGTCATTAGGCTGGAAAATTCAGGAGTTCAGCATAGGATGGTTTCCAGCTCTAGGCCCACTAGGAATATGTCATCTATATGATGAAGCATTCTTCCTCCAAGACTGGGACTTGTCCCAAGCCATGACCTACCTCCTAATGGCAGAGAGCCCAGAAGTTTAGGCATCCTTGTAGAAGAACACTGAAGATGTAACCCACTCCATGTGAAAGCAAGCTATCTTTATCATCCCAGTAAAAGGAATGCTTAAAAGTGCCTTTGGAATGTCAGTTACTAAGTACCTTCAGCTTGGGCCATAGCGCATAGGAATCACAATGTCCAGGAAACACTGCAGGCCCCCAACTGCTGAACAATGGTGTTGAGCCATTTATTACCCAAGGTGATTCACCAGGTGCCTGAGGCCCTCCACACAGGTAAAAACGGGCTGCTGAATAGATAAACAGTCTCAGAGAGGGCTTTGTCTTCCTGGGGCTCAGCAGTGAGGACAGCTGTTTATTTCTCCCTCAGGCAGCCAGGTGGAGAAGGAAATGGCAAGCCACTCCAGTATTCTTGCCTGGAAAATTCCATGGACAGAGGAGCCTGGCAGGCTACAGTCCTTGGGGTCACAGAGTTGGACATGACTATGCAACTAAACCAGGCAGCCAGTATTTTTTTTAGCTATTTATTTTCTTTCTTTATTTTTTAAAAAATTTTATTGGAATATAGTTGCTTTTAGGTTTCACAGGTGGTTCGATGGTAAAGAATCCACCTTCCATGCAGGAGACTTGTGTTCAATCCCTGGGTTGGGAAGATCCCCTGAAGAAGGAAATGGCAACTCACTCTAGTATTCTTGCCTAGAGAATCTCATGGACAGAGGAGCCTGGCAGGCTACAATCCATGGGGTTGCAAAGAGTCAAACATGACTGAACGACTAAAAACAAACAATAGTTGCTTTACAGTGTTGTATTAGTTTTTTTTTTTTTTACTGTACTTGAATGAATTTTATATATGTATACACACACACACACATATATATGTGTATACATATATCCTCTCTGTTTCCAATTTCCTTCCAATTTACGTCACCTTCATTTGGGTAACAAATGCATGAAAAGATGCTCAACAATCACTAGTTATTAGAGAAATGCAGTCTGAACTTCAATGAGGGATTGCCACACACAGATCAAAATGACCAGCCTCAAAAAATCTATGAAAGGTAAATGCTGGACAGGGTGTGGGAAAAATGGAACCCTCATGTTCCATTGGTGGGAGTGTAAATTTATATAGACACTATGGAGCACAGTGTGAAGGTTCCTAAAAAAAACTAAAAGAGAACCATTAGACCCAGCTATCCCATTACTAGGCATATACCCAGAGAAAACTGTAGTTCAAAAAGACAAACTGCCCGCTTTGTTTTTGAGAGCCAACAGCACTAGGTGCAGGTGTAGGTAGCAGGGTGGGTACATGATCTTCTGTATACCCCACAAGTGTCACCCTGATTGCAGTACATCCTGACAGGAACTTGGGGCAAAAGTGAGCAGGAGTGCACATAGATAATAGATCTGTTCATTCAGTGGCAGGACATACAGCTTTGGGGATTGGTAGGAGCCCTAGAGGACCCACCTATAGTCAGGCTTAGACAGTGGTCCCAGAGGTGGTAGTCTCAGCCCCCATATCAGAAGCTGTGATTCTTCCCCACTCCCCTTTGAACTCTCACCCTCACATAGACCCTTCTGTTCTCCTGGGAACAGATGGACCTTGGCCTAACCTCTAGTACTATTTTGTTTTTTTTGTTTTGTTTTACTCTTTAAGCCCCAAAGACCTGGGTCAAAGTTGGTGAGATGCTTGATGCATCTCCAGATTCATGGGATGGGTCAAAGGGAATAGCACTCATATTAATCATAGGACGATAATGAGGGCCCTAGCAGTGTTGCCTGTGGTAACCAGATACCTGCCCGGAGGAGCTTATCCATCTCCTCCGTTGAGACCTCATGTTTGAATAACCAGACCTAGTGATTCCTTTGGGAAGGTTCTTGCCCAGATGGTCCAGGAGATGGTACCTAAATATCATTTTTACCTGTTTATATATATTTTTTGTTGTTAGATTTTCTATTTTGACTGTAGCTGCCTTTTCTGTGTTCATGTTTGTCAGTTAAGATTTGGGTTGTGTTGTGGATAGATAGAACTGACCTCATAAGGAGATTTAATTGGGCTTAATAACCAGTAGGAGCTGCTTGAGCAAATATGGAAATCTGACTATGGCTAATGGTCTCATCACCTGCTGTTTGCACTACCTAATTATAGAGTCAGGAGACAACCAAAGTGGCTTTCAGGGTCACTATGGCCTCAGTGAGGATGGTCTAGAATGTTTTTCAGTGACAGGGTCCTCACCTCAGATGGACAAACTAGTGAGAGCCCAAATAGTAGCCAAAGGAAGAAGAGGGTCTGGAATGCTGTGATCCACATGTTCTTCTTCCTCCTTAGGCAAAGAGGCTGATGTCAAGGCACTCTAGAGGAGAGGGTCTATTTCCAGGAGTGGGTTCAAAGTTGAAAAATCAATTAATGAGTCTCCAATTAAAAACAAATTAACCAGCTAAAGACCAGGATCAAGACAAGGATATCCACTAGATTGAAAAGGAACACTGAAAAAATCTATTTTCCTAGACAATAAAATCCTGTGTATAGAAAACCATAAGGAACGTTGAAAACAGTTTTGGAACTAATAGACATGTTAGCAGTTTTGCCGGTCCCATGATCAATATACAAAATCAATTGTATTTCCACACACTTGCAATGAAAAATCCAAAATAGAATTAAGAAAGCAATTCCAGTTATAATAGCATCAGAAATTTATAAACTGCAAACATATAAATTGAAGACAATGAAAGAGTTGAAATAAATTTAAAATGATTCAAATAAATGGAAAATGTTCACTAAATTCAATATGGTACATAAGATTGCAGTACTCACCAAATTTGTCTAAAGATTGAACACAATCTCTATCAGAGTCCCAACTGGTTCATTGCAGAAATTGATAAACACAGTCTAAAATTCATGTAGAGTGGCAGGGGACTTAAAAAGCCAAAACAGCCTTAAAAACTAAAAGTTGTTAGACTCATAGCTCCCAGTTTCAGATCTTATTGTAAACCATAGTAATCAAAACAGTGTGGTACCTGCATAATGATAGACACATAGACCAGTGGAATAGAACTGAGAGTTTGGAAATAAAACTTTATATCTGTGGTCAATTGATTTTTAGCAAAAGTATCAGCACTGTTCAATGGAGAAAGAATAGTCTTTTCAACAACTGATGCTGGGACAACTGGATAAGCAAAATAATAAAATTGGACTCTTACCTTATACTATTACACAATTTATCTAGAAGTAGATGTAACATCTAAAAATAAAAACTGAAACTCCAAAACTTTAAGAAGAAAACACAGGGATAAATTTCTGTGACCTCAGATTTCATAGACGATTCTTAGATATGACACCAAAAGTATAAGCAACAACAAAAAATTTTAATTAGATTTCATAAAAAATAAAAACACTTCTGCTTCATGAGAAACTATCAAGGAAAGTGAAAAGATAAATTATTTGAAAATTAAATTTATGATAAGATAATTTTTATCTAGGATATACAAAACCATTACAGTTCAATAAGAAGATGAGAGCACAATTAAGAATGGGTGAGGGACCTGAATAGCTATTTCTATAAAGAAGTTAGGTGAATGACCAATAAGCACATGAAAAGATGCTCAACATCATTAACTACCTGGGAAATCCAGACTGAACCACAAGAGATTTCTTTTACTTTATACTCACTAGTATGGCTATAATCAAAAAGTCAGATTATAAGTGTTAGCAAGGATGAGAAGTATCAAACTCCTTATAGACTGCTGGTGGGAATATAAAATGGTATCAGTTCATCTCAGTCGCTCAGTCATGTCCGACTCTTTGCAACCCCATGAATTGCAGCACGCCAGGCCTCCCTGTCCATCACCAATTCCTGGAGTTTACTCAAACTCATGTCCATCCAGTCAGTGATGCCATCCAGCCATCTCATCCTCTGTCATCCCCTTCTCCTCCTGCCCCCAATCCCTCCCAGCATCAAGGTCTTTTCCAATGAGTCAACTCTTTGCATGAGGTGGCCAAAGTACTGGAGTTTCAGCTTCAGCATCAGTCCTTCCAATGAACACCCAGGACTGATCTCCTTCAGGATGGACTGGTTGGATCTCCTTGCAGTTCAAGGGACTCTCAAGAGTCTTCTCCAACACCACAGTTCAAAAGCATCAATTTTTCGGCACTCAGCTTTCTTCACAGTCCAACTCTCACATCCATACATGACCACTGGAGAAACTATAGCCTTGACTAGACGGACCTTTGTTGGCAAAGTAATGTCTCTGCTTTTTAATATGCTATATAGGTTGGTCATCACTTTCCTTCCAAGGAGTGAGTGTCTTTTAATTTCATGGCTGCAATCACCATCTGCAGTGATTTTGGAGCCCCCAAAAATAAAGTCTGACACTGCTTCCACTGTTTCCCCATCTATTTGCCATGAAGTGATGGGACCAGATGCCATGATCTTAGTTTTCTGAATGTTGAGCTTTAAGCCAACTTTTTCCCTCTCCTCTTTCACTTTCATCAAGAGGCTTTTTAGTTCCTCTTTACTTTCTGCCACAAGGGTGGTATCATCTGCATATCTGAGGTTATTGATATTTCTCCTGGCAATCTTGATTCCAGCTTGTGCTTCTTCCAGCCCACCATTTCTCATGATGTACTCTGCATATAATTGAATAAGCAGGGTGACAGTATACAACCTTGACATACTCCTTTTCCTATTTGGAACCAGTGTGTTGGTCCATGTCCAGTTCTAACTGTTGCTTTCTGACCTGCATATAGGTTTTTCAAGAGATGGGTCAGGTGATTTGGTATTCCCATCTCTTTCAGAATTTTCCACAGTTTATTGTGATCCACAAAGTCAAAGGCTTTGGCATAGTCAATAAAGCAGAAATAGATGTTTTTCTGGAACTCTCTTGCTTTTTTGATGATCTAGCAGATGTTGGCAATTTGATCTCTGGTTCCTCTGCCTTTTCTAAAACCAGCTTGAACATCTGGAAGTTCACAGTTCACGTATTGCTGAATGGTATAACCATACTTGAAAACCAATCTGGTGATTTGTGAAACATTACCATATGTTACTATATTACCCAGAAATTCCACACCTTGGTAGATACCTAAGAGAAACTAAAATGCATGTCCACACAAAAATTAGTAGAATGATATTTTTACCAAACTTATTAATAATAGCCCCAAAATGAAAACAACCTGAATTCTATCAGCTGACAAATGGATAAATGAAATGTGGTATATCTATACACTGGAATATTATTTAGTCATAAAAAGTGATGGAGTACATGGTACAATATTTATGAATTTTGAAATTATGATGTTAAGTGAAAGCAGCTAGTCACAGAATGCCACATAGTATGTGATTGTCCAGAATGGGTAAATCTATAGAGACAGAAGGGTTTCCCTGGTGCCTCAGTGGTAAAGAATTCACTTGCAATGCAGGAGGCACAGTTTTGATCCCTGGGTCAGGAAGATCGCTTGGAGAAGTACCTGGCAACCTACTCCAGGATTCTTGCCTGGCAAATCCCATGGACAGAGGAGCCTGGCAGCTACAGTCCAGAAGGTCACAAAGAGTCAGAGAGGTCTAAAGTGACTAAGCAGAGACATATTCATAGAGACAGAAAGCAGGTTAAGGGTTTCTTAGGTTTGAGTTGAGGGCTTAATGTGAATATATAGATGGTAATACCTAAGGTGTTCATGGTTTCTTTTTGTTATGATGGAGACTATACAATTGAGAATAATGATGGTCGTGTATTTCTGCCTATATAGTAAACAGTGAGTTATACCCACTAAGTAGGTAAACTCTATGTTTTGAGAAGTTTTATAATAGAGAGGAATTTAATGGGGCCAGAACTAGATGAAATAACATGGTCAGGGGAAGTTTGGGGGATTTTGTTTGTTTTTTTTAATAAGGAAGCACAACATGGAGAGAAAGGAGCAAGAAATTTATGAAGGATGTTTAGGTGCTGAAAAGAGCATGTGAGACAATTTAACAAAGACAGTGGCTTTACGACAAATATTCTGTTAGAAAACTTAGTTACACTATTTAGAGGATAAGGGGAGGGTGAAACCCTGTATCACAGCTTTCCTCAGTTCACCAACATGGACTGATCCACCTGAGTGTTCTTAATATCAACTCCCTAAATAAAAAAGAAAAGAGATATATTTATAGGAACACATGAAACACAGGAGAAAAGAGGGGCCCTCACTGCCCACCCTCCAACTTCTCATCCTTGGTTTATTAGTCGTAAGTTCTTGGTCTCAAGAACCACAAACCCAATTCAAGTTGGTTTAGACAAAGAGGGATTTGTTGACATGTACAAAAAAGTCGAGGGGTTCTCCCTTCAGGCGTGGTTGGATCCAGGAGCTCCTGTGTGGTTATCGGATATCTCTTGGCTCTGCTTTTCTCCTTGCTGGCTTCATTCTTAGAAAAGCTTTTCCTTTGTGATAATAAAGATGGCAGTATGCATACATGTGAGCTCCGTTGCTCCAGTCGTGTCTGACTCTTTGCGATCCTGTGGACTGTAGCTAGCTGGGCTCCTCTGTCCATAGGGATTCTCCAGGCAGGAATATTGGAGTGGGTTGCCATGCCCTCCTCCAGGGGATCTTCCTGAGCAGGGGATCAAGCTAAAAAAAAAAAAAAAAAAAAAAAAAACTTAGTTACTTCTACTTAAATGAATATCCATTTTGACCCTAAGTAACTTGAGCTAATCAAGCCAAGTTTACTACTAATTATTTATAAAACTGGATTTTTTAATTTGTTTAGTCTTAAAATCAGTTCCCATTCTATTCCATAATCTGAGATTTGGATAATGCTATTTAGATTATTTTTACCAATTCTGCTCACTCTTTTGGGTCCCCAATTTCAAACTCTTAATACATCTAGAGTTATATAAGCTCTACTCTAATACATCTAGAGTTATATAAACTCTACTATATATGTGTGTGTGTGTGTGTGTGTGTATATGTATATACATATATATTCTTTATATCACACAACTCTGTTGTGACTGTGTTTGTTCTTTTGGTTATAATTATTTCAGTTAGGTATAGCATATGTTTAGGCTTTAAATAATAACTCCAGGTTTTCTGCTGCTATAATCTTGTTTACTTCATCTCAGTCTCATTTTTCATACCTATACTTAATTGTAAGCACACTAACCTGTATCTTGATTAAAGTATCTTCATTAAAATGATACATAGAAAGAACCTCTGCCCTTTGCCCACTGTTTAAGATGCTTTACAGTTTTGATCACTTTTATCACATTTTGTGCTTAATATCACATGAAAAATTTTTCTTCGCATGTGTCTGCTCAGTAATTTCAGTCAAAATCAATAATTATCTAATAAAAATACACTAATCTAGATATGCTAACCCTCATTTTAAATCAAATTATAGCTTTGAACTTATCAGTGGAGAAAAATAAAAGAACTCATTATCAGTTCCATAAGTCATTCAGTATCTTTACATATTACTTTTGGTTGAGAAAGAAAACTTTAAGTAATTTGTCATTCCCTGAGAGGTGTAATTATTTAACTCATTAGCAGGAGTAAAACTGACTGCTAAATTTTGGTGATTCATATCAAATAACAAAAATTTGAATATTTTGCTAGTAACTTCTTTCATAATGTCAACTTTGAAAACCAAGAGATGATACAGAACAATGTTTGTAACACTAATGGATCTTCTTCTTGATGCAAAAAGGGTAATCTGAAACACTTCTTATTAAAAAAATTCAGTTCATCCCAGCAGGCTTGAAACCCTGGTGCAATCTGACTTTTACAAAAACACTGATATTGAAGCTGTTATTAATCTCTCATCTAGATGACGGAAGTCCTTGAAATATGTTTTCACCTTTAAAAGTGCTACTTTTAAAGCTACTCCTTTTTTTTTTTTTCAAAATGTACTTCATATTTCCAAAATCAAATGAAAACCTCAGTTCACTTTTTTCAAGTCTAAAGGCTTATTAAAAGTATGTTAAATATATATTAATACTAAATATTGAGCACAATTTTGGGCATAAATAATCAGTTAATAATATATACTTGTGTTTGCACTTACAGGAATATGTAAGTTGTTAGTATTTACTTTAACTCTTCCTTTTAGTTTCTGAGAATGTACATTATACATACATACACATATACACTCATTTATACACTGAATGTATTATATCATTTTGATTGACCATAAGACACATAATTTCCCACATTGTCTCCTTTCTGATATTTTAATGCTTTAGTAGTTAAGAACCCACCTGCCAATGCAGAAGACATAAGAGACACAGGTTAGATCGGGGAGATCCCCTGGAGGAGGGCATGGCAACCACTCCGGTATTCTGATCTCCTTTAGGATGGACTGGTTGGATCTCCTTGTAGTCCAAGGGACTCTCAAGAGTCTTCTCCAACGCCATAGTTCAAAAGCATCAGTTTTTCGGCACTCAGCTTTCTTCACAGTCCAACTCTCACATCCATACATGACCACTGGAAAAACCATAGCTGTGACTAGATGGACCTTTGTTGGCAAAATAACAATAGAATATTACTCAGATATTAAAAAGAAAGAAATAATGCCTTTTGCATCATGGATGGACCTAGAGATTGTCTTACTGACTGAAGTAAGTTAGAAAAAGAAGTAGAAATACCATATGATATCCCTTATATGTAGAATCTTAAAATAAATGATACAAATGAACTAATTTACAAGGACCTACTGTATAACACAATGAATTCTACCCAATGCTCTGTAACAATCTATATAGGAAAACACTGACAAAGAGTAAATGTGTGTATAACTGAATCACTGCTGTACACCTGAAACTAACACAACATTGTTCATCAGCTATACTACAAAGTAAAATAAAATTTTAAAAAACAATGTTTAGAATCAGCAAATTCTGCCTTCTAAATACATCTCTAAACCCATCGTCTTTCATTCCTGCTGCCACTTTATTAATTTAGGTCTCTTCCAACATAGTTCACTTTTAGAAAGGCCACTGTCATAGTGTTCCTTCTGAAATTTATTCTTTAATCCTTCCTTCATATTGCTTCAAAAGTGATCTTTTGGAGGAAAAATAAATCCTGATTATTTTTCTCTCTTAATGGAACCCCCTTAATAGCTCCCTGTTCCCTTCCAGAACAAGTCTAAACAAGCTAGCATATTTCATGATAAGTTTGATGATTATAATACAGTATTGTTGCCTATATAACTATACCATGCGTTACATCTCTAGGACTTACTTACTACTCATTGCAAGTTTGTATCCTTAAACAACATTTGTCCTATCTCCCCTACCCCATCTCCTAGTAACCACCATTTTACTGTCTTGTTTTACTAGTGTGGCATTTTTATATTCCACATATAAGTGGTATC
Organism: Odocoileus virginianus; assembly: GCF_023699985.2. Classification (NCBI taxonomy): domain Eukaryota; kingdom Metazoa; phylum Chordata; class Mammalia; order Artiodactyla; family Cervidae; genus Odocoileus; species Odocoileus virginianus. The sequence goes on from NW_027224353.1 coordinate 754,067, forward strand.
ATACATCATTTGTCTTGCTCTATCTGACTAGGTCTTAATTATTCCAGCCACTAAAAACAAATGAAAATTTTATGACATGATAAAGAAGCTAATTATTGCTATGATGTCAATCATATTATAATAAATATGTATCAAATCAATGTGTTTTACAGCTTGAATTTACACAATGTTATATGTCAAATACATTTCAGTTTTAAACAATAAATAAACACCCTTACATGCTATAACCTGGCCTTGATTACATCACCAAGGTTATCTCCAGCTCTACCTTACATTCACAGTGAATTATTCAACAGTTCTAATTTTTTCTAACTGCCAGCTGCTATCTCCTACCCTTTCCTAATGGTCATTACCTTTTATTTCCTTCCTGGAAAATTCCCATTCATCTTCAAAATGAAGGTCATAAATGATGAAAGAAGATGTTCTCTGATGCTATTACTGTTGTAGAATAGAATAGAAATTCTACTGTTTGTTTGCCTCTCTGTCTTTGCAGCTAGTCTGTGGGTGTCTCGAGGGGGAAAAAAATGTTTCCTCATTCATCTCTATGTCTGCATTTCTGTGCACAAGGCCCAGAACTTAATTGGAGCTTCATCCATGTTTACTAAATGAACAGTGAGAAAACAGTGAATAAATACACAAATAAACTAAAAACTGAATAGCTACATAGCTTTTCAAAATTAAAATTAAGAATAACTCTATTCCTTGTAAGCCTGATTTTGTTATATAATGGATATGATACATCCTAGGTGTTAGCGTCACTGGTGTTTTCAGCCTATAACTAATATACATTTATCTGTCTTTTTCCTGTTCTGTACTAAGTTGCACTGTTATTAGAAAAACATGATTGAAGATATCAAAGAGAGAGGACATTAGAAAGCAAATTCTGGCTGTCCAGTGGTTAAGACTTTGCCTTCCAATGCAGGGGGTGCAGGTTTGATCCCTGGTTGGGGAGCTAAGATCCCACATGCCTTGAGGCCAAAAAACCAAAACATAAAACAGAAGTAATACTGTAACAAATTCAATAAAGACTTTAAAAAAAAAGTTAAATGTTCTGAAACAGAATATTTTAAGGTAAAGTTGTAGTTGCCTAGAAAGATTTATTAATGAATGAGATTTAAGGAGTCTGTGGACTTTCTGAAATTGTACACAGAAGGTGAACTGCATGTGAGAGGAAAGAATCCAAAGACAAAGCAAAATAAGGAATTGTGTCACAAATGATGCTTTTAAGTATGGCTCTAGAAATTCTGCTACTAAAACAAATCAATAAACTAAAACAGAAAACTTCAGCAAAATCTGCTCTAATTATTTGATACTACAGAGGAAAACACTCCAAAACTTACTTGACTAATATAATTGATTTTCACATTGCTGTTAATAGGACTCCCATGGACATCTCTTGATCTGAGGCCTTAATGCAGTTGCCATTCAATACTGGCATGTTAGATCGGTTGAATCCTCACCTGGTCCGCTCATCCAATGAGAATTATTCCCATTGCTAGGAGACTGGAAGATCATCTGTTAATAATTGCATTCAGGAGGCCTCTCCATGTGACTTGGGTTTCTCACTGCATGATGACTGGGTTCAGAATATGATAAAAGCACCACATGCACAATTATCTCAGGACAGGATACAGAAGTTACCCATCCAGTTAAGGATACACCTGAAATAAGCAAAGCATCCTTCTCTACTCTATTCTTGTTCAAGGCAGTCATAGGACCCTCCTAATAGCTTTTCTTTTCTTTTTTTTTTTAATAAGACATAGCTTCTTATCTCTTGATAGAGGAGGGGCAACATCACGCTGCAGAGCAAAGTGTGAGGTGAAAGATGTTGCCTTGGCAATCCTTGGAAAGGAAAATCTGCCATGATGTTTACCAAGAAGAAGGAGTTTAGGAAAAGTAATTGAGGACTTTAGGAAAGCTTATTAATGTCTTACAGAGGTTATTTACACTGAGACAGATGCAAAGGAAGAGGAAGGCAAAATAATGAGGAGTTCAATGTGAAGTGAGAAGAGGATCAAAATATTCAAGGCCTTATAAGCACCACTAAGGATCTTGCATCTAATCAAAAATTAATGGTAATATATTTTAAGAGTTTTAATCAGGTTGATGAAATTGATAGGTATATTTCCAATAATCACACTAAGTATCTTATGTTGTCATTTTGGCAAACTGTGTTAGAGTAGTATTAAAATTATGACCCTTTTACAGATAAGGAAATTGGGGCTCAGTTACACTGAAAACAAAACAAAAATTGCTCAAAGTTATACATTTAGTAGAGGTCAGAGCTGGAACATGAGTGAGTCCTGAACATGGGATCACTTAGTGACCAGGTTAGAATTGTTGCACACACAGTCAAATTTACATTCCCTAACCACACCCCAAATTGAAACAAAGATGAAGTGTTATTAATAAGAAAAGGAAATGCTGAGATGGTGAATGTCTCTTGCTCTTAGATGGGGAAATACCATAAGCAAAAGTTAAAACCTTAATAGCTGCTATAGCTATTAAGCTACAGCAGCTTAATAGCTCCTCTGGTTCATACATTGTTTCCTAGAATAAACTTTTACAACCTGAAGAAACTATTCAAAACCCTCATTAAGATCTCCAGCATCTCACCGTGGTAGATGAGTAAAAGCAAATTGACCTGATGTAGGAGTGAGTGCTTTCTTGAATAGAATAGTGCTTTGCTCCAGGCACAAGTACTGCTGTACGTCAAGTGCTGAAGAAGTGGAAGATGACAGGGTATCCTTGGTGGCCGCACAACTTGGAGAAAAACAGGGTAAAAGGAACTCTCCTGTCTTTGTGAAAGTGCCAGCAGGAATCTACGAGCAGTGAGAGTTGCTAAATTTAGATACAGAGCTAACAGAAGACCAGTCTGAACTTACTTGGAAATGTGGTTAATTTATGAAGACAGAGGCCTTAATTTAGTGCACAGCAACAGAGATCATACAAGTCACCACGGAACAAGTGCCCTAGAAACGTCAGGGCAGGGAGAATAAAACATGCACTGCCCTTGACTGGCGATTTCTCAACACAGACACTCTCTGGATTGTTTGCTTTAGTGTTTGTGATGGTGAATCTTAGCCTCTGTGCACTGGTGCCTAATCATATCTCAAAGGTAGAAGATGGGTGAAGTCTAAAGAAAATAGCTTTATTTCTTTACCAGGCAAAGAAGGGCACAGTGGGCTAAGGTCCTCAAAACTGTGTGTCTCATCCCAGAGGGATTTGGTGAGAAGTTTCATAGCAATGGTTCAAGGGTGGAGTTGCTGATAGGAATCAGAGGGTGCAAGGTCTGCCTCATCTGATCTTCTGATGAGCTTCTGTGGTTCTCCAGGTTATCAAACTGGTGAACTTCTCTCTTGAATGAAGACTGCTTCTTCAAGTAGGTAACATCTTCCATTTGTTGCGGTTTTAGTTCCGCAGAAGAGCACAAAGATGTTGTATGTCCCTTGAGGAGGAACTAGCCCTGTGCCAAGACTGCACTCTTGTTTCCTGGGTGCTCCTTGTCTCTGCGTTCCCTCCCTTACCAGACTAGCAGCTATTTGAACCTGCACTTTGGAACTCAGGGAAGGTCACTGAGGCTGGAGACTATTCCCTACACACAAGAAACTGGGGACAAAAAGGCTTCTGTGCTTGGGAGCCCCACAGCATTCTGCTCTGTTTCAGTAGGGGGAAGGTTTCCTCTAACCCCTCAATTCACCAGCACTCACATCAGACACTCACTGTGGGGCCACCGTTAGGTCTGGGAAGAGGAAATGTCACAGGAAATATCTCAAAGCAAAAGCCCAGGTAACCTGAGATATTCTGTCATAATTCATGTTTGAGGAGCTGCCCTGTGTCTTAATGGAGAAGGCAGTGGTACCCCACTCCAGTGCTCTTGCCTGGAAAACCCCATGGACGGAGGAGCCTGGTGGGCTGCCGTCTATGGGGTCACACAGAGTCGGACACGGCTGAAGCGACTTAGCAGTAGCCTCTGTCTTAAAAAAATAGGATCTATCACCTTTAGATGAGTTTGAATTCTAAATTAGTGAGAGGAAGGCACAGGCTCTAGCTTTCACAATCTGTCTGAGAGCAAAGCACAACTAATGGCAAGTTAGCATGCAGTACCTTTGTTGCTTCTTTCTTTTTCACTCATTTTCTACTCTCTGAATAGAGCTCCAACTTCATCATTGAGATTTTTAAGAAATCCAACTCATCCACAGAAAAGTATAACTTCTTGGGAAAAATATTATTATGAACTAGTTTATCACATTTGAGCAGTCAAATCATTTAATGTAAACTGCTATTTAAAGATTGGTCACCAAAAAAAAGGCTAGTGTCTATTTCAGTATGCAGAAATTCACTGGTGTTTTTACCATCACCATTATTTTAATTAATAATGTTCTTAAAGTCATGCAGTTATTGTAAACAGTAAAACCCCAAAGAAGGAATTTCTCAGGGAACTGAATCTGACTAATCAGGGACCCCAGACATGAATGCCCTGGCCCAAGAACCATCTCCAGGCTTCATGGGGAGGGAGCAGAAAGGTGATGGTGACAGTGTTTGCTTTGTCAGCATCAAAGTATGTCCTGGTTTGTGTGCTTTGTTTCCAGATAAGGAAACCCAGCCTTGAGGGCACACAATGACTTCTCAAGTTCCCTCAGCAGCCAGTGGTGATGGTTTCTTGTTTTCATACTTCACTAATCATCAGTCAAGCTTGGCATTGGGTAGGACTTGTGATACATGTGAGTCCTTGACACTCTTGTACTCATGCAGAGGTTTTGCCTGTAAACATGAGCAGAACTCGGGAGGTAGTTACAGTAAATGAAGGCCCATCTTTAAATGAGCCCAGCTCCTTTTCCGAAATAGAGATGCACAGGGAGCCTACATAAGGACTACTGAATCAGAATGTTAGTGATGTGACAAGCCATAGGTATTCTGGTAAAATTCCCTTAGATGACACTGAAGGTTAAATGCGTGGTTAGAATTAAAGCTTTAAGGTGTCAAGAGGTTGAGGATTTAACTTCAGCAATCAAATATAAGCACATTAATGGGCTCTGTTCTTTTTTGTTCATTTGTTTTTTTATTTATAATACATCATGTTAGTGAGTTTTAGTGAGTATGGGGGATATGATTTTATAAGTGGTAATGTGAAATTATAAAGTTATTGTAGAAGATATTGTGGCATTATGCATCAAAATGCTTAAAATATTTATATAACACTTTGACCCATTAATATTGCTCTGACAAGTATATTACTAGGTTTCAGCCATACAAGCAATACCAAATTGCTTGTCAGTAATAACAGTAGGGTAAATCATCTATGTTTAGTCAAGGACACCATCCTTTCTATATAGAATACTTACATTTCCTTTCCATAAGAGCAGATGTTGTATATTATTTATTTTTGTAATCCTTTGTAGTTCCTGGAAACGAGGTATTTCCTGAGTGAGCAAAAATAAAAACTACATCTAACTCCTTAGGTTAGTAAAGTTATATGTCAAATTGGTTTACATATTTTCTTTCACAGAGGTTTAGCATGTATATTTTATTTTTTAATTAAAAAAATTAGACCCCCTCTTAAAAAATGAATACCTGCAGTGATTTTGAAATAAATTAGTTTATATTTTCTCTCTTGCATATATTACTTGTACAAATTTGTGTCTAATTATAGATTCTCATCAAAACCTGAATGTCATATGCTAAGGAAGTTGTTAGTCTCCAGGCAATCAATCAATTGAGCCAACTTTTCTGTTTTAATATTTGTTTTTTAATTAGCCTGATGGATATATTGTCAGCAACCTCTTGCCTCTCGGAAATGGCTTAGTGAGTTCATTTGGTTTTTATCGTACAAGTTAAAAGTGTCCAAAGTTACTTAGGGATTAATTAGTTATTATTTTTAATTAAAATGTTGCTGTTGATTTTTGGGATAGTGCTGGAGAGTTCTTAGCTGCTTTAGACCATATCCAGAATGTGGATGGAATTAAATTTGCCCAGAGGAGTGCAATTTGGGCACCTGTGTGTCTTTTTGATGGTTTGAGTTTATGAGCAGTGAGACAAAAAAGAGGATGAAGACAAAAATAGCCCTGCCAAGTCTTCTGTTTTAATTATCTTTATATCCAGATCAGATGTTTATTTGAATAATTATTTTCTAGACATTTTCAAATGAACATAAAAGCATGTAATGCAGCAAGAAGTATAAAATCCCTGTATTGTGCTGAGGTAGGAAATAATCCCAAAACACACACACACAGTGTTAGAGTCCAAGCTGGCTCTTCCTGCCACATGAGAGGCCAGTAAATCTGAGGGAGGAAGTGTTGAAGCAAGGAATAGGAGTTTATTCAAAAAGCCAGCTGATAATGAAGATGGCAGACTAATGTCTCAAATAACCATCTTGTCAGAGTCTGGATGCCAGGTTCTTTTATGGATCAGAGATGAGGGAGGTAAAACAAAGTAAAAAGGTCTTTAATCTTGCAAGTATCTCCAAGAATGGCAAGCCTCTGGTAGGGGGCTGTGTTAATTTCTTCCTTCCTGCCATCTACAGGTGGATGAGTTTCTGAACAAAGGCACTTTAGTTTTACAGTCAGGCAGAGGGGCAAGATTCTCTGAGGCAGGCCATTATGTGTGATTATAATAACAAAGGTGGCCAAAGAAACAGATCTAGCTAGCACTGAAGAGTCAAAATAGACTCTTCCAGGTTAGGTCGCAACAATACACATGCAGCTGTCTCAGAGTTGAGGGCTGGCTGACAAGTTACCTGAGATTGAATGTCATTTTTGTGGCTGCTTTAAACAGAAATGGATCAGGAGGCAGCATGTCAGGGAGGCAGCTTTCATCTCTGCAGAAGAGAATTCTCCCAACATGCAAAGCTGTAGAGAAAGGTAATGTGCATTGTTGGGACATGACCACTGCTGACTGGAAGTTTGTATAATTCATTTCTTTATTAATGTGCAGTAAATTTCACTCTGAGTGGTTTTCAGCTGTTTGTTTTGGCAAATGTGGTATTGCTTTGTTATTTTTTAGACATTGTAACACTTATGCAGTGGTATAACCCTGAGTTAACTTTTGCTATTCTCTGATGACTAATGAATGACGCGGAAATTGAGCACAATTTCAAGTCTTTATTTACTGTTCATAAATTTGCTTTGATGGAGTTTCTATTCAAATGCTGTGCACACTTTTTTATTAAGTTGTTTGCTTTCTTATTGTTGATTTTTGAGAATTATATAAGTATTCTGGATACATTTTACAAGTCTTTTCTCAGATAAGTCTATTATAAATATTTCTCCCAGTCTGCTGTTTGTTCTTAATGGTACACTTCACAGAGCTGAATTTTTCTTTCTGATAAAGCCAAATTTATTGCTTTTTCTTCCATAGATGGTGGTTTAATTGATATATCCAAAACCTTTTTACCTATCCCAGAGTCGCAAAGATTTTTCTTCAGTGTTTTCTACCAGAAGTTTTATATATTTATGTTTATACTTAGGTTTGTGGTCCAAATTTAATTTTTGAATAGATTCAAAGTTCATTTTATTTTTATCATGTAGACATTTCATCTTATAGCACTATTTTTTAATTTAATTAATTTATTTTAATTGGAGGCTAATTGCTTTACAATATTGTGGTGGTTTTCCCCATACATCAATATGAATCAGCCATGGGTGCACATGTGTCCCCCATCCTGAAACTCCCTCCCAACTCCCTCCCCACCCCATCCCTCTGGGTTGTCTCAGGCACTGGTTTTGAGTGCCCTGCTTCATGCATTGAAAGACACTTCTTAATTCTACTGATTTGTCTTAATACCTTTGTCAAAAATCAGCTGATTATATTTCTGTGGGCTGTTTCTGGATGCTCTACTGTTTCACTGACGTATGTGTTTATTCCTTGATAATTCCTTCTGTCTTACTGCAGCTTCATAGCTCTTAAATCAGGCAGTGTGAATCCTCTTTTCTTTTTGAATAAATTCTCTTGGTTAGTCTTGTTTCTTTGTCTTTCCATCTACATTTTAGAATTAGCTTGTTGTGGCCTACAAAAAGATTCTGCTATATTTTATTAGAACTGCATTGAATCTATAGATTTATTTAAAGAAAATTGACATCTTGTTAGTATAGTCTCATTCAATGTATGAACACAGCCCAACTCTCTATTAAATAGAGTTCTTTGATTTCTTTCATAAATATTTTATAGTTTTCAGTGTACAAATCTTGTGCATATTTGATTAGTTTTTTTTACCTGTTTATTTCATTTTTGGTGCTACAATAAGTGATAATATTTCTTAAAATAACAAATGTCCACTGCTGGTATATAGAAATGAGTGGATGTTATATTTTGCAACCTTACTGATTTACTTATTAGTCCTGGAATTATCTGCATTCCAAATTATTGCATTTCTATGTAAAAAATTCTGTTCACTGTAAATATTTAGTTTTAATTCTTCTTTTATATCCTATATGTATCTTTTATTTTTTCTTGTGATATTTTGCTGGTTTTAAATTTCAGTACGATATTTAACAAGAGTGCTGGGACAGGACACCTGTACTTTGTCCCTGATCTTTGGAGAAAGCAGTATGTCTTTCACTACTAATTAAATTATCTGTAAACATTTTATAGATATTCTTTATAATGTTAAGGAATTTTTTTTCCATCTCTTCCCTCTTGTCAGTGGTTATAATGAAAGTTATTGAATATTGTCAAGTACAATTCCTGTATCTATTAAGATAAAATTTTTCTTCTTTACCAATTTGGTGACTTACAGTAATTAATTTTTCAATGTTGAACCAGACTTGCTTTCCTGAGGTAACTCTCAGTCCTAGGCAAAATGAGTCTAAGATTTTATGAAGAAAAGTATTCCAAAATAGAGACAAGAGTCAAAGATCTACTCCAATTTGAATAGTTGTGATAATGGACAGTATAACCAAAGAATGAAAAAAAACAATTTAAATAAGAAGATATGCAAAGGACAGCCAGAAAAAAGTTTCATTTCTTATCTCTTGAAATCTTTAGTTTTTTTCACACCATATGTCTTCAAACTCTACATAGAAAATTAAATCATATTAGCTACTCTCATGCATATCTCAACCACACACATACACACATGTATGCACAAAACCCTAAAATGGAAATGTTTCAAAATATGAGAGGCATTTATTTTGTTTCTGCACAAAATTGAAGCTGCTATTATTGCTGGTAGCCAGAGCTCTCCTGATTGGTGCTACAGTACCTCAGTGTTCAACAATGAGCTCTATCATAATAAATGCTTGGCTTCTGGGTCACTGTGTCTTTCAGCTGCAGGCTGGCAAGCAGCATGAAAGGGCACATGTGGAAGGTCACTATGGGACAGGTCTGAGTGAGGCTGGGGTTCTGACCTTTGCTCCCCAGTGGAGGGCACTTAGTCATATGATCATGCCTCACTGCACAGTAAGCTGCTTAGACTATGTCTAGGAAAAAAGCAGATGAGTAGAATAGGTCTGTCTCATAGCCACTGATGATTTCATAGTTGACTATGAATATTAACTTTCTAGTAACCGTATTTATAAATACATAATGTAATTTGGGGTGGTTTCTTTGTTTTTAAAAATAGCATCCTGCAAACACACATGAGTAGTGTTAAAGTAAAGCTTCCATTTTTAACATGAAATTCTGAATAATGTTTGAAGCAATATCAACTTATATTTATGAGTTATATATTTATACATTATGTATATGTAGATATTTATATATACATATATTATTTTTGTGGCTCAGATGGTAAAGCATCTGTCTGCAATGCTGGAGACCCAGGTTAGATCCCTGGGTCAGGAAGATCCCCTGGAGAAGGAAATGGCAACCCACTCCAGTATTCTTGCCTGGAAAATCCCATGGACAGAGGAGCCTGGCAGGCTACAGTCCATGGGGTTGCAAAGAGTCAGACACGACTGAAAGACTTTACTCTACTTTATATATAATTAAGTATATACTTATTAGAAAACTAAGATCATGGCATCCAGTCCCATCTCTTCATGGCAAATAGATGGGGAAACAATGTAAACAGTGAGAGACTGTTTTCTTGGGCTCCAAAATCACTGCAGGTGGTGGCTGCAGCCATAAAATTTAAAGGTTCTTGCTCTTTGGAAGAAAAGCTATGACCAGCCTAGACAGCATATTAAAAGCAGAGACATTACTTTGCCAACAAAGGCCCATATAGTCAAAGCTATGGTTTTTCCAGTAGTCATGTATGGATATGAGAGTTGGACCGTATAAAGAAAGCTGAGTGCTGAAGAACTGATGCTTTTGAACTGTGGTGTTGGAGAAGACTCTTGAGAGTCCCTTGGACTGCAAGGAGAT